>NW_026907000.1:177500-185000 GCF_033978795.1 Nerophis ophidion | reverse complement strand
AAAAATCCCAAAAGTGGACACTCTGACAAAATCACGCATGTTGACACTTAGGCAAAAAATCCAACTTTTGCTCCACGGAAGAAAGAGGCTAAGGAGGCTGGAACTTAGGCCTCTCTCGTTGTTGGACTTAGAAAAAATCCACTTTTTTTGCACGGGATTTTTTCTAAGTGTCTCATGGAAGAGGCTAGACAGGCTGGAGGCCAGGCCTCTCTCGTTGTTGGACTTAGAAAAAATCCCAAAAGTGGACACTCTGACAAAATCACGCATGTTGACACTTTGGCAAAAAATCCAACTTTTTTGGACTTGGCCCGGCTTTTCTTCCATTTGTCCCCCACTTGGGCTGGTTCACTCCTGGGTATCTTTTGGTCATTCCCGGGGGCCCCGGAGCTCGCGCAGCTCGCTGCGGGACTTCTGGAACTCCATCCTGGGTAGGATTTTTAAACAATTTCGGACCTTTTTCCAACTTTTTCTCAAATTGTCCCCCACTTTCGCTGGTTCACTCCTGGGTATCTTTTGGTCATTCCCGGGGGTCCCGGAGCTCGCGCAGCTCGCTGCGGGGCTTCTGGAACTCCATCCTGGGTAGGATTTTTAAACAATTTCGGACCTTTTTCCAACTTTTTCTCAAATTGTCCCCCACTTTTGATGGTTCACTTCTGGGTGCCTTTTGGTCATTCCCGGTGTTCCTGCGGCTCGCGCAGCTCGCTGCGGGGCTTCTGGAACTCCATCCTGGGTAGGATTTTTAATCAATTTCGGACCTTTTTCCAACTTTTTCTCAAATTGTCCCCCACTTTCGCTGGTTCACTTCTGGGTGCCTTTTGGTCATTCCCGGTGTTCCTGCGGCTCGTGCAGCTCGCTGCGGGACTTCTGGAACTCCATCCTGGGTAGGATTTTTAAACAATTTCGGACCTTTTTCCAACTTTTTCCTCAAATTGTCCCCCACTTTCGCTGGTTCACTCCTGGGTATCTTTTGGTCATTCCCGGGGGTCCCGGAGCTCGCGCAGCTCGCTGCGGGGCTTCTGGAACTCCATCCTGGGTAGGATTTTTAAACAATTTCGGACCTTTTTCCAACTTTTTCTCAAATTGTCCCCCACTTTTGATGGTTCACTTCTGGGTGCCTTTTGGTCATTCCCGGTGTTCCTGCGGCTCGCGCAGCTCGCTGCGGGGCTTCTGGAACTCCATCCTGGGTAGGATTTTTAATCAATTTCGGACCTTTTTCCAACTTTTTCTCAAATTGTCCCCCACTTTCGCTGGTTCACTTCTGGGTGCCTTTTGGTCATTCCCGGTGTTCCTGCGGCTCGTGCAGCTCGCTGCGGGACTTCTGGAACTCCATCCTGGGTAGGATTTTTAATCAATTTCGGACCTTTTTCCAACTTTTTCTCAAATTGTCCCCCACTTTTGATGGTTCACTTCTGGGTGCCTTTTGGTCATTCCCGGTGTTCCTGCGGCTCGCGCAGCTCGCTGCGGGGCTTCTGGAACTCCATCCTGGGTAGGATTTTTAATCAATTTCGGACCTTTTTCCAACTTTTTCTCAAATTGTCCCCCACTTTTGATGGTTCACTTCTGGGTGCCTTTTGGTCATTCCCGGTGTTCCTGCGGCTCGTGCAGCTCGCTGCGGGACTCGTGGAACTCCATCCTGGGTAGGATTTTTAAACAATTTGGTACTTTTTCCTCCTTTTCCTCCATTTTTCCCCCACTTTCGCTGGTTCACTTCTGGGTGCCTTTTGGTCATTCCCGGTGTTCCTGCGGCTCGTGCAGCTCGCTGCAGGGCTTCTGGAACTCCATCCTGGGTAGGATTTTTAAACAATTTGGCACTTTTTCCTCCTTTTCCTCCATTTTTCCCCCACTTTCGCTGGTTCACTTCTGGGTGCCTTTTGGTCATTCCCGGTGTTCCTGCGGCTCGTGCAGCTCGCTGCGGGACTTGTGGAACTCCATCCTGGGTAGGATTTTTAAACAATTTGGTACTTTTTCCTCCTTTTCCTCCATTTTTCCCCCACTTTCGCTGGTTCACTTCTGGGTGCCTTTTGGTCATTCCCGGTGTTCCTGCGGCTCGTGCAGCTCGCTGCGGGACTTGTGGAACTCCATCCTGGGTAGGATTTTTAAACAATTTGGTACTTTTTCCTCCTTTTCCTCCATTTTTCCCCCACTTTCGCTGGTTCACTTCTGGGTGCCTTTTGGTCATTCCCGGTGTTCCTGCGGCTCGTGCAGCTCGCTGCGGGACTTGTGGAACTCCATCCTGGGTAGGATTTTTAAACAATTTGGTACTTTTTCCTCCTTTTCCTCCATTTTTCCCCCACTTTCGCTGGTTCACTTCTGGGTGCCTTTTGGTCATTCCCGGTGTTCCTGCGGCTCGTGCAGCTCGCTGCGGGACTTGTGGAACTCTACCCTGGGTGGGATCATATGATTTTCAACCCATTTTGGACCTTTTTCCCGACTTTCCCTCCATTTCCCTCCCACTTTCGATGGTCCACTCCTGGGTGTCTTTTGGTCATTCCCGGGACCCGGGAAGCCTCGGGCCTGCGGCGGGACTTGTGGATCTCCATGCTGGGCATGATTTTATGAGTTTTCTGGACTTTCTCTTCCCCGGGACCCGGGAGGCACGCGGCTGGACGTTATGCCCCCTAAAATCCCTCCCTTTGCTCGTAAGGCCAATTTTCCTCCGGATTTACTCTCTATAGACCCCAAGGAAAAAAATACCCGACCGGCGTCCATTTTTGACATCGGTCTCCAATCTAGGGCACGCGGGCCGAAAGCGGTACGCCGGTTCCGAAATCCGGCCCCCGCATTTTTTGGGTATTTTTTGAAAAAAATGGCATTTTTGGGACCGGGGGGACTTGCTGGACTCAGTCCCGGGTGCGGATTTTGAAAACGTTGAGGACTTTTGGATTTTCCCCCAGCTTTTCTCCCCCACTTGCAGTTTGACTTTGCGGGGTGCGTTACGGCTGTGCCGGGCGTCCCTGGACTCGGGTGGCCAGCTGCGGGGCTGGTGGGGGACTGATTTTTGAACACTTTGAGGACTTTTGGCTACTCTGCCAGCTTTTCTCCCCCACTTGCAGTGTGACTTTGCGGGCCTTGTTACGGAGGTGCCGGGCTTCCCTGGACTCGGGTGGCCAGCTGCGGGACTCGTGGGACTGATTTTGGAACACTTTGAGGACATTTAACTTCTTTCCCAGCTTTTTTCCCCTCCACTTCCAGTTTGACTTTGCGGGGTGCGTTATGGACGTGCTGGGCATCCCGGAACTCGGGCGGCCGGCTGCGGGACATTTTGCCCTCCTCCAAACCCCAGCCCTCTTTGTTTATCATGCCTATTTTCTGCTGGACACACACCCTCTCTTTTGAGCTGCCTCTTTTTTTAAATTTGGATATGATTTATTGATGAATGGATTTGTTTTCCCCTTTTTAAATGATGGTTGATGTCTATCTTTTTAATACTTGCTTCTGGCTGCAGCCGAGACTTACAGTGTGATGCATCCAACCCCAACCCTGGTTTTTGTTTCCCTTAAAAACTTGGGGAAATGGACAGCTTTTTGGGGGGGCACTTCCAGCAAATGGAGGGACCTATTTGGAATTCCCCACCCGGGTGGAGATCCACGGCGAGCCGGCCTTCCTAAAGGGACAGCAACATGGACACTCTGCCATCATTGCAGCTTCTTTTTTTTTTTGGGGCACTCTGTCATATTTCCAGCTTTTTTTCGTGCTGACTTCCAGCAAATAGAGGGACCTGTTTTGAATTCCCTACCCGGGTGTAGATCCACGGCAAGCCGGCCTTCTTAAAGGGACAGGCACCCCCCTGTCCCTTGACACCTGCTTCCCTCCTCGGCGTCACCGAAATCCCACAAAATGACTGAAAATAGGACCCCAAATGACATCACTCGGTCCGGTTCTTTGGGTCTCACTCGGGGGCTTCTTTGACTCTGGAAGGCATGGTGAACCAAAAGTAGACACTTGGAAAAAATCCCCACTTTACAAGTTGACACTTTGAAAAAAAATCCCGACTATATAAGTTGACACTTGGAAAAAATCCCCACTTTATAAGTTGACACTTGGAAAAAATCCCGACTTTATAAGTTGACACTTGGAAAAAATCCCCACTTTATAAGTTGACACTTAGAAAAAATCCCGACTTTATAAGTTGACACTTAGAAAAAATCCCCACTTTATTTTGGAAAGGTTGGTACACCAAAAGTGGACACTTAGAAAAAATCCCCACTTTATTTTGGAAAGGTTGGTACACCAAAAGTGGACACTTAGAAAAAATCCCGACTTTGACTTTCGCAGGTCTATTACACTAAAAGTTGACACTCTGTCATATTTCCAGCTTTTTTTTGTGCTGACTTCCAGCAGATAGAGGGACCTATTTTGAATTCCCTACCCTGGTGCAGAACCACGGCAAGCCGGCCTTCCTAAAGGCACAGGCACATGGACACTCTGCCATAAGTGCAGCTTTTTCTTCTAAGGGTGCAGCGGCGGCGGAAGTCCACCGGAGGGCTCCAAATCCCCGCTTTCCTTTTTAGGCTTAAAGTGGCTTTTCCCTCCTTAAAAACTTGGGGAAATGGACAGCTTTTTGGGGGGGCACTTCCAGCAAATAGAGGGACCTATTTGGAATTCCCCACCCGGGTGGAGATCCACGGCAAGCCGGCCTTCTTAAAGGGACAGGCACATGGACACTCTGCCATCATTGCAGCTTCTTCTTTTTTTTTTTCCCCTGTCATATTTCCAGCTTTTTTGTGCTGACTTCCAGCAAATAGAGGGACCTGTTTTGAATTCCCTACCCGGGTGTAGATCCACGGCAAGCCGGCCTTCTTAAAGGGACAGGCACCCCCCCTGTCCCTTGACACCTGCTTCCCTCCTCGGCGTCACCGAAATCCCACAAAATGACTGAAAATAGGACCCCAAATGACATCACTCGGTCCGGTTTTTTGGGTCTCACTCGGGGGCTTCTTTGACTCTGGAAGGCATGGTGAACCAAAAGTGGACACTTGGGAAAAAAATCCCCACTTTACAGGTTGACACTTGGAAAAAAATCCCCACTTTATAAGTTGACACTTAGAAAAAATCCCGACTATATAAGTTGACACTTAGAAAAAATCCCCACTTTATTTTGGAAGGGTTGGTACACCAAAAGTTGACACTTAGAAAAAATCCCGACTTTATTTTGGAAGGGTTGGTACACCAAAAGTTGACACTTAGAAAAAATCCCGACTTTATTTTGGAAGGGTTGGTACACCAAAAGTTGACACTTAGAAAAAATCCCGACTTTATTTTGGAAGGGTTGGTACACCAAAAGTTGACACTTAGAAAAAATCCCAACTTTTACACTTAGAAAAAATCCAGCTTTTTGTTGCTGACTTCCATCAAATAGAGGGACTTTTTCCATGTTTCTTAACCGGGTGTCGATCCAAGGCGGGTGGGCCTTCTGGAAGCGACACCCTCCTTGACACTTAGAAAAAATCCAGCTTTTTGTTGCTGACTTCCATCAAATAGAGGGACTTTTTCCATGTTTCTTAACCGGGTGTCGATCCAAGGCGGGTGGGCCTTCTGGAAGCGACACCCTCCTTGACACTTAGAAAAAATCCAGCTTTTTGTTGCTGACTTCCATCAAATAGAGGGACTTTTTCCATGTTTCTTAACCGGGTGTCGATCCAAGGCGGGTGGGCCTTCTGGAAGCGACACCCTCCTTGACACTTAGAAAAAATCCAGCTTTTTGTTGCTGACTTCCATCAAATAGAGGGACTTTTTCCATGTTTCTTAACCGGGTGTCGATCCAAGGCGGGTGGGCCTTCTGGAAGCGACACCCTCCTTGACACTTAGAAAAAATCCAGCTTTTTGTTGCTGACTTCCATCAAATAGAGGGACTTTTTCCATGTTTCTTAACCGGGTGTCGATCCAAGGCGGGTGGGCCTTCTGGAAGCGACACCCTCCTTGACACTTAGAAAAAATCCAGCTTTTTGTTGCTGACTTCCATCAAATAGAGGGACTTTTTCCATGTTTCTTAACCGGGTGTCGATCCAAGGCGGGTGGGCCTTCTGGAAGCGACACCCTCCTTGACACTTAGAAAAAATCCAGCTTTTTGTTGCTGACTTCCATCAAATAGAGGGACTTTTTCCATGTTTCTTAACCGGGTGTCGATCCAAGGCAGGTGGGCCTTCTGGAAGCGACCCTCTCCTTCACACTTAGAAAAAATCCAGCTTTTTGTTGCTGACTTCCATTAAATAGAGGGACTTTTTTCATTTTTCTTAACCGGGTGTCGATCCAAGGCAGGTGGGCCTTCTGGAAGCGACACCCTCCTTGACACTTAGAAAAATTCCAGCTTTTTGTTGCTGACTTCCATTAACTAGAGGGACTTTTTTCATTTTTCTTAACCGGGTGGTGATCCAAGGCAGGTGGGCCTTCTGGAAGCGACACCCTCCTTGACACTTAGAAAAAATCCAGCTTTTTGTTGCTGACTTCCATCAAATAGAGGGACTTTTTTCATTTTTCTTAACCGGGTGTCGATCCAAGGCAGGTGGGCCTTCTGGAAGCGACACCCTCCTTGACACTTAGAAAAAATCCAGCTTTTTGTTGCTGACTTCCATCAAATAGAGGGACTTTTTTCATTTTTCTTAACCGGGTGTCGATCCAAGGCAGGTGGGCCTTCTGGAAGCGACACCCTCCTTAACACTTAGAAAAAATCCAGCTTTTTGTTGCTGACTTCCATTAACTAGAGGGACTTTTTTCATTTTTCTTAACCGGGTGGTGATCCAAGGCAGGTGGGCCTTCTGGAAGCGACACCCTCCTTGACACTTAGAAAAATTCCAGCTTTTTGTTGCTGACTTCCATTAACTAGAGGGACTTTTTTCATTTTTCTTAACCGGGTGGTGATCCAAGGCAGGTGGGCCTTCTGGAAGCGACACCCTCCTTGACACTTAGAAAAAATCCAGCTTTTTGTTGCTGACTTCCATCAAATAGAGGGACTTTTTTCATTTTTCTTAACCGGGTGTCGATCCAAGAATGGTGGGCCTTCTGGAAGTGACACCCTCCTTGACACTTAGAAAAATTCCAGCTTTTTGTTGCTGACTTCCATCAAATAGAGGGACCTATTTGGAATTCCCCACCCGGGTGGAGATCCACGGCAAGCCGGCTTTCCTAAAGGGACAGGCACATGGACACTATTCGCAGCTTCTTTTTTTTTTTTTGGCACTGACTTCCAGCTAAGGGTGCAGCGGCGGCGGAAGTCCACCGGAGGGCTCCAAATCCCCGCTTTCCTTTTCAGGCTTAAAGTTGCCTTTCCCTCTTTAGAGCCTTGGGCAAATGTACAGCTATATTTTGTGCTGACTTCCAGCAAATAGAGGGACCTATTTTGAATTCCCTACCCGGGTGTAGATCCACGGCAAGCCGGCCTTCTTAAATGGACAGGCACCCCCCTCCCGGAACACCTGCTTCGCTCCTCGGCGTCACCGAAATCCCACAAAATGACTCAAAATAGGGCCCCAAATGACATCACTCGGCCCGGTTGTTTAGGTC
>NW_026907000.1:157500-165000 GCF_033978795.1 Nerophis ophidion | reverse complement strand
ACTTTTTTTGCACGGGATTTTTTCTAAGTGTCACATGGAAGAGGCTAAACAGGCTGGAGGCCAGGCCTCTCTCGTTGTTGGACTTGGAAAAAATCCCAAAAGTGGACACTCTGACAAAATCACGCATGTTGACACTTAGGCAAAAAATCCAACTTTTGCTCCACGGAAGAAAGAGGCTAAGGAGGCTGGAACTTAGGCCTCTCTCGTTGTTGGACTTAGAAAAAATCCACTTTTTTTGCACGGGATTTTTTCTAAGTGTCTCATGGAAGAGGCTAGACAGGCTGGAGGCCAGGCCTCTCTCGTTGTTGGACTTAGAAAAAATCCCAAAAGTGGACACTCTGACAAAATCACGCATGTTGACACTTTGGCAAAAAATCCAACTTTTTTGGACTTGGCCCGGCTTTTCTTCCATTTGTCCCCCACTTGGGCTGGTTCACTCCTGGGTATCTTTTGGTCATTCCCGGGGGCCCCGGAGCTCGCGCAGCTCGCTGCGGGACTTCTGGAACTCCATCCTGGGTAGGATTTTTAAACAATTTCGGACCTTTTTCCAACTTTTTCTCAAATTGTCCCCCACTTTCGCTGGTTCACTCCTGGGTATCTTTTGGTCATTCCCGGGGGTCCCGGAGCTCGCGCAGCTCGCTGCGGGGCTTCTGGAACTCCATCCTGGGTAGGATTTTTAAACAATTTCGGACCTTTTTCCAACTTTTTCTCAAATTGTCCCCCACTTTTGATGGTTCACTTCTGGGTGCCTTTTGGTCATTCCCGGTGTTCCTGCGGCTCGCGCAGCTCGCTGCGGGGCTTCTGGAACTCCATCCTGGGTAGGATTTTTAATCAATTTCGGACCTTTTTCCAACTTTTTCTCAAATTGTCCCCCACTTTCGCTGGTTCACTTCTGGGTGCCTTTTGGTCATTCCCGGTGTTCCTGCGGCTCGTGCAGCTCGCTGCGGGACTTCTGGAACTCCATCCTGGGTAGGATTTTTAAACAATTTCGGACCTTTTTCCAACTTTTTCCTCAAATTGTCCCCCACTTTCGCTGGTTCACTCCTGGGTATCTTTTGGTCATTCCCGGGGGTCCCGGAGCTCGCGCAGCTCGCTGCGGGGCTTCTGGAACTCCATCCTGGGTAGGATTTTTAAACAATTTCGGACCTTTTTCCAACTTTTTCTCAAATTGTCCCCCACTTTTGATGGTTCACTTCTGGGTGCCTTTTGGTCATTCCCGGTGTTCCTGCGGCTCGCGCAGCTCGCTGCGGGGCTTCTGGAACTCCATCCTGGGTAGGATTTTTAATCAATTTCGGACCTTTTTCCAACTTTTTCTCAAATTGTCCCCCACTTTCGCTGGTTCACTTCTGGGTGCCTTTTGGTCATTCCCGGTGTTCCTGCGGCTCGTGCAGCTCGCTGCGGGACTTCTGGAACTCCATCCTGGGTAGGATTTTTAATCAATTTCGGACCTTTTTCCAACTTTTTCTCAAATTGTCCCCCACTTTTGATGGTTCACTTCTGGGTGCCTTTTGGTCATTCCCGGTGTTCCTGCGGCTCGCGCAGCTCGCTGCGGGGCTTCTGGAACTCCATCCTGGGTAGGATTTTTAATCAATTTCGGACCTTTTTCCAACTTTTTCTCAAATTGTCCCCCACTTTTGATGGTTCACTTCTGGGTGCCTTTTGGTCATTCCCGGTGTTCCTGCGGCTCGTGCAGCTCGCTGCGGGACTCGTGGAACTCCATCCTGGGTAGGATTTTTAAACAATTTGGTACTTTTTCCTCCTTTTCCTCCATTTTTCCCCCACTTTCGCTGGTTCACTTCTGGGTGCCTTTTGGTCATTCCCGGTGTTCCTGCGGCTCGTGCAGCTCGCTGCAGGGCTTCTGGAACTCCATCCTGGGTAGGATTTTTAAACAATTTGGCACTTTTTCCTCCTTTTCCTCCATTTTTCCCCCACTTTCGCTGGTTCACTTCTGGGTGCCTTTTGGTCATTCCCGGTGTTCCTGCGGCTCGTGCAGCTCGCTGCGGGACTTGTGGAACTCCATCCTGGGTAGGATTTTTAAACAATTTGGTACTTTTTCCTCCTTTTCCTCCATTTTTCCCCCACTTTCGCTGGTTCACTTCTGGGTGCCTTTTGGTCATTCCCGGTGTTCCTGCGGCTCGTGCAGCTCGCTGCGGGACTTGTGGAACTCCATCCTGGGTAGGATTTTTAAACAATTTGGTACTTTTTCCTCCTTTTCCTCCATTTTTCCCCCACTTTCGCTGGTTCACTTCTGGGTGCCTTTTGGTCATTCCCGGTGTTCCTGCGGCTCGTGCAGCTCGCTGCGGGACTTGTGGAACTCCATCCTGGGTAGGATTTTTAAACAATTTGGTACTTTTTCCTCCTTTTCCTCCATTTTTCCCCCACTTTCGCTGGTTCACTTCTGGGTGCCTTTTGGTCATTCCCGGTGTTCCTGCGGCTCGTGCAGCTCGCTGCGGGACTTGTGGAACTCTACCCTGGGTGGGATCATATGATTTTCAACCCATTTTGGACCTTTTTCCCGACTTTCCCTCCATTTCCCTCCCACTTTCGATGGTCCACTCCTGGGTGTCTTTTGGTCATTCCCGGGACCCGGGAAGCCTCGGGCCTGCGGCGGGACTTGTGGATCTCCATGCTGGGCATGATTTTATGAGTTTTCTGGACTTTCTCTTCCCCGGGACCCGGGAGGCACGCGGCTGGACGTTATGCCCCCTAAAATCCCTCCCTTTGCTCGTAAGGCCAATTTTCCTCCGGATTTACTCTCTATAGACCCCAAGGAAAAAAATACCCGACCGGCGTCCATTTTTGACATCGGTCTCCAATCTAGGGCACGCGGGCCGAAAGCGGTACGCCGGTTCCGAAATCCGGCCCCCGCATTTTTTGGGTATTTTTTGAAAAAAATGGCATTTTTGGGACCGGGGGGACTTGCTGGACTCAGTCCCGGGTGCGGATTTTGAAAACGTTGAGGACTTTTGGATTTTCCCCCAGCTTTTCTCCCCCACTTGCAGTTTGACTTTGCGGGGTGCGTTACGGCTGTGCCGGGCGTCCCTGGACTCGGGTGGCCAGCTGCGGGGCTGGTGGGGGACTGATTTTTGAACACTTTGAGGACTTTTGGCTACTCTGCCAGCTTTTCTCCCCCACTTGCAGTGTGACTTTGCGGGCCTTGTTACGGAGGTGCCGGGCTTCCCTGGACTCGGGTGGCCAGCTGCGGGACTCGTGGGACTGATTTTGGAACACTTTGAGGACATTTAACTTCTTTCCCAGCTTTTTTCCCCTCCACTTCCAGTTTGACTTTGCGGGGTGCGTTATGGACGTGCTGGGCATCCCGGAACTCGGGCGGCCGGCTGCGGGACATTTTGCCCTCCTCCAAACCCCAGCCCTCTTTGTTTATCATGCCTATTTTCTGCTGGACACACACCCTCTCTTTTGAGCTGCCTCTTTTTTTAAATTTGGATATGATTTATTGATGAATGGATTTGTTTTCCCCTTTTTAAATGATGGTTGATGTCTATCTTTTTAATACTTGCTTCTGGCTGCAGCCGAGACTTACAGTGTGATGCATCCAACCCCAACCCTGGTTTTTGTTTCCCTTAAAAACTTGGGGAAATGGACAGCTTTTTGGGGGGGCACTTCCAGCAAATGGAGGGACCTATTTGGAATTCCCCACCCGGGTGGAGATCCACGGCGAGCCGGCCTTCCTAAAGGGACAGCAACATGGACACTCTGCCATCATTGCAGCTTCTTTTTTTTTTTGGGGCACTCTGTCATATTTCCAGCTTTTTTTCGTGCTGACTTCCAGCAAATAGAGGGACCTGTTTTGAATTCCCTACCCGGGTGTAGATCCACGGCAAGCCGGCCTTCTTAAAGGGACAGGCACCCCCCTGTCCCTTGACACCTGCTTCCCTCCTCGGCGTCACCGAAATCCCACAAAATGACTGAAAATAGGGCCCCAAATGACATCACTCGGTCCGGTTCTTTGGGTCTCACTCGGGGGCTTCTTTGACTCTGGAAGGCATGGTGAACCAAAAGTAGACACTTGGAAAAAATCCCCACTTTACAAGTTGACACTTTGAAAAAAAATCCCGACTATATAAGTTGACACTTGGAAAAAATCCCCACTTTATAAGTTGACACTTGGAAAAAATCCCGACTTTATAAGTTGACACTTGGAAAAAATCCCCACTTTATAAGTTGACACTTAGAAAAAATCCCGACTTTATAAGTTGACACTTAGAAAAAATCCCCACTTTATTTTGGAAAGGTTGGTACACCAAAAGTGGACACTTAGAAAAAATCCCCACTTTATTTTGGAAAGGTTGGTACACCAAAAGTGGACACTTAGAAAAAATCCCGACTTTGACTTTCGCAGGTCTATTACACTAAAAGTTGACACTCTGTCATATTTCCAGCTTTTTTTTGTGCTGACTTCCAGCAGATAGAGGGACCTATTTTGAATTCCCTACCCTGGTGCAGAACCACGGCAAGCCGGCCTTCCTAAAGGCACAGGCACATGGACACTCTGCCATAAGTGCAGCTTTTTCTTCTAAGGGTGCAGCGGCGGCGGAAGTCCACCGGAGGGCTCCAAATCCCCGCTTTCCTTTTTAGGCTTAAAGTGGCTTTTCCCTCCTTAAAAACTTGGGGAAATGGACAGCTTTTTGGGGGGGCACTTCCAGCAAATAGAGGGACCTATTTGGAATTCCCCACCCGGGTGGAGATCCACGGCAAGCCGGCCTTCTTAAAGGGACAGGCACATGGACACTCTGCCATCATTGCAGCTTCTTCTTTTTTTTTTTCCCCTGTCATATTTCCAGCTTTTTTGTGCTGACTTCCAGCAAATAGAGGGACCTGTTTTGAATTCCCTACCCGGGTGTAGATCCACGGCAAGCCGGCCTTCTTAAAGGGACAGGCACCCCCCCTGTCCCTTGACACCTGCTTCCCTCCTCGGCGTCACCGAAATCCCACAAAATGACTGAAAATAGGACCCCAAATGACATCACTCGGTCCGGTTTTTTGGGTCTCACTCGGGGGCTTCTTTGACTCTGGAAGGCATGGTGAACCAAAAGTGGACACTTGGGAAAAAAATCCCCACTTTACAGGTTGACACTTGGAAAAAAATCCCCACTTTATAAGTTGACACTTAGAAAAAATCCCGACTATATAAGTTGACACTTAGAAAAAATCCCCACTTTATTTTGGAAGGGTTGGTACACCAAAAGTTGACACTTAGAAAAAATCCCGACTTTATTTTGGAAGGGTTGGTACACCAAAAGTTGACACTTAGAAAAAATCCCGACTTTATTTTGGAAGGGTTGGTACACCAAAAGTTGACACTTAGAAAAAATCCCGACTTTATTTTGGAAGGGTTGGTACACCAAAAGTTGACACTTAGAAAAAATCCCAACTTTTACACTTAGAAAAAATCCAGCTTTTTGTTGCTGACTTCCATCAAATAGAGGGACTTTTTCCATGTTTCTTAACCGGGTGTCGATCCAAGGCGGGTGGGCCTTCTGGAAGCGACACCCTCCTTGACACTTAGAAAAAATCCAGCTTTTTGTTGCTGACTTCCATCAAATAGAGGGACTTTTTCCATGTTTCTTAACCGGGTGTCGATCCAAGGCGGGTGGGCCTTCTGGAAGCGACACCCTCCTTGACACTTAGAAAAAATCCAGCTTTTTGTTGCTGACTTCCATCAAATAGAGGGACTTTTTCCATGTTTCTTAACCGGGTGTCGATCCAAGGCGGGTGGGCCTTCTGGAAGCGACACCCTCCTTGACACTTAGAAAAAATCCAGCTTTTTGTTGCTGACTTCCATCAAATAGAGGGACTTTTTCCATGTTTCTTAACCGGGTGTCGATCCAAGGCGGGTGGGCCTTCTGGAAGCGACACCCTCCTTGACACTTAGAAAAAATCCAGCTTTTTGTTGCTGACTTCCATCAAATAGAGGGACTTTTTCCATGTTTCTTAACCGGGTGTCGATCCAAGGCGGGTGGGCCTTCTGGAAGCGACACCCTCCTTGACACTTAGAAAAAATCCAGCTTTTTGTTGCTGACTTCCATCAAATAGAGGGACTTTTTCCATGTTTCTTAACCGGGTGTCGATCCAAGGCGGGTGGGCCTTCTGGAAGCGACACCCTCCTTGACACTTAGAAAAAATCCAGCTTTTTGTTGCTGACTTCCATCAAATAGAGGGACTTTTTCCATGTTTCTTAACCGGGTGTCGATCCAAGGCAGGTGGGCCTTCTGGAAGCGACCCTCTCCTTCACACTTAGAAAAAATCCAGCTTTTTGTTGCTGACTTCCATTAAATAGAGGGACTTTTTTCATTTTTCTTAACCGGGTGTCGATCCAAGGCAGGTGGGCCTTCTGGAAGCGACACCCTCCTTGACACTTAGAAAAATTCCAGCTTTTTGTTGCTGACTTCCATTAACTAGAGGGACTTTTTTCATTTTTCTTAACCGGGTGGTGATCCAAGGCAGGTGGGCCTTCTGGAAGCGACACCCTCCTTGACACTTAGAAAAAATCCAGCTTTTTGTTGCTGACTTCCATCAAATAGAGGGACTTTTTTCATTTTTCTTAACCGGGTGTCGATCCAAGGCAGGTGGGCCTTCTGGAAGCGACACCCTCCTTGACACTTAGAAAAAATCCAGCTTTTTGTTGCTGACTTCCATCAAATAGAGGGACTTTTTTCATTTTTCTTAACCGGGTGTCGATCCAAGGCAGGTGGGCCTTCTGGAAGCGACACCCTCCTTAACACTTAGAAAAAATCCAGCTTTTTGTTGCTGACTTCCATTAACTAGAGGGACTTTTTTCATTTTTCTTAACCGGGTGGTGATCCAAGGCAGGTGGGCCTTCTGGAAGCGACACCCTCCTTGACACTTAGAAAAATTCCAGCTTTTTGTTGCTGACTTCCATTAACTAGAGGGACTTTTTTCATTTTTCTTAACCGGGTGGTGATCCAAGGCAGGTGGGCCTTCTGGAAGCGACACCCTCCTTGACACTTAGAAAAAATCCAGCTTTTTGTTGCTGACTTCCATCAAATAGAGGGACTTTTTTCATTTTTCTTAACCGGGTGTCGATCCAAGAATGGTGGGCCTTCTGGAAGTGACACCCTCCTTGACACTTAGAAAAATTCCAGCTTTTTGTTGCTGACTTCCATCAAATAGAGGGACCTATTTGGAATTCCCCACCCGGGTGGAGATCCACGGCAAGCCGGCTTTCCTAAAGGGACAGGCACATGGACACTATTCGCAGCTTCTTTTTTTTTTTTTGGCACTGACTTCCAGCTAAGGGTGCAGCGGCGGCGGAAGTCCACCGGAGGGCTCCAAATCCCCGCTTTCCTTTTCAGGCTTAAAGTTGCCTTTCCCTCTTTAGAGCCTTGGGCAAATGTACAGCTATATTTTGTGCTGACTTCCAGCAAATAGAGGGACCTATTTTGAATTCCCTACCCGGGTGTAGATCCACGGCAAGCCGGCCTTCTTAAATGGACAGGCACCCCCCTCCCGGAACAC
>NW_026907000.1:137500-145000 GCF_033978795.1 Nerophis ophidion | reverse complement strand
CTCCTGGGTATCTTTTGGTCATTCCCGGGGGCCCCGGAGCTCGCGCAGCTCGCTGCGGGACTTCTGGAACTCCATCCTGGGTAGGATTTTTAAACAATTTCGGACCTTTTTCCAACTTTTTCTCAAATTGTCCCCCACTTTCGCTGGTTCACTCCTGGGTATCTTTTGGTCATTCCCGGGGGTCCCGGAGCTCGCGCAGCTCGCTGCGGGGCTTCTGGAACTCCATCCTGGGTAGGATTTTTAAACAATTTCGGACCTTTTTCCAACTTTTTCTCAAATTGTCCCCCACTTTTGATGGTTCACTTCTGGGTGCCTTTTGGTCATTCCCGGTGTTCCTGCGGCTCGCGCAGCTCGCTGCGGGGCTTCTGGAACTCCATCCTGGGTAGGATTTTTAATCAATTTCGGACCTTTTTCCAACTTTTTCTCAAATTGTCCCCCACTTTCGCTGGTTCACTTCTGGGTGCCTTTTGGTCATTCCCGGTGTTCCTGCGGCTCGTGCAGCTCGCTGCGGGACTTCTGGAACTCCATCCTGGGTAGGATTTTTAAACAATTTCGGACCTTTTTCCAACTTTTTCCTCAAATTGTCCCCCACTTTCGCTGGTTCACTCCTGGGTATCTTTTGGTCATTCCCGGGGGTCCCGGAGCTCGCGCAGCTCGCTGCGGGGCTTCTGGAACTCCATCCTGGGTAGGATTTTTAAACAATTTCGGACCTTTTTCCAACTTTTTCTCAAATTGTCCCCCACTTTTGATGGTTCACTTCTGGGTGCCTTTTGGTCATTCCCGGTGTTCCTGCGGCTCGCGCAGCTCGCTGCGGGGCTTCTGGAACTCCATCCTGGGTAGGATTTTTAATCAATTTCGGACCTTTTTCCAACTTTTTCTCAAATTGTCCCCCACTTTCGCTGGTTCACTTCTGGGTGCCTTTTGGTCATTCCCGGTGTTCCTGCGGCTCGTGCAGCTCGCTGCGGGACTTCTGGAACTCCATCCTGGGTAGGATTTTTAATCAATTTCGGACCTTTTTCCAACTTTTTCTCAAATTGTCCCCCACTTTTGATGGTTCACTTCTGGGTGCCTTTTGGTCATTCCCGGTGTTCCTGCGGCTCGCGCAGCTCGCTGCGGGGCTTCTGGAACTCCATCCTGGGTAGGATTTTTAATCAATTTCGGACCTTTTTCCAACTTTTTCTCAAATTGTCCCCCACTTTTGATGGTTCACTTCTGGGTGCCTTTTGGTCATTCCCGGTGTTCCTGCGGCTCGTGCAGCTCGCTGCGGGACTCGTGGAACTCCATCCTGGGTAGGATTTTTAAACAATTTGGTACTTTTTCCTCCTTTTCCTCCATTTTTCCCCCACTTTCGCTGGTTCACTTCTGGGTGCCTTTTGGTCATTCCCGGTGTTCCTGCGGCTCGTGCAGCTCGCTGCAGGGCTTCTGGAACTCCATCCTGGGTAGGATTTTTAAACAATTTGGCACTTTTTCCTCCTTTTCCTCCATTTTTCCCCCACTTTCGCTGGTTCACTTCTGGGTGCCTTTTGGTCATTCCCGGTGTTCCTGCGGCTCGTGCAGCTCGCTGCGGGACTTGTGGAACTCCATCCTGGGTAGGATTTTTAAACAATTTGGTACTTTTTCCTCCTTTTCCTCCATTTTTCCCCCACTTTCGCTGGTTCACTTCTGGGTGCCTTTTGGTCATTCCCGGTGTTCCTGCGGCTCGTGCAGCTCGCTGCGGGACTTGTGGAACTCCATCCTGGGTAGGATTTTTAAACAATTTGGTACTTTTTCCTCCTTTTCCTCCATTTTTCCCCCACTTTCGCTGGTTCACTTCTGGGTGCCTTTTGGTCATTCCCGGTGTTCCTGCGGCTCGTGCAGCTCGCTGCGGGACTTGTGGAACTCCATCCTGGGTAGGATTTTTAAACAATTTGGTACTTTTTCCTCCTTTTCCTCCATTTTTCCCCCACTTTCGCTGGTTCACTTCTGGGTGCCTTTTGGTCATTCCCGGTGTTCCTGCGGCTCGTGCAGCTCGCTGCGGGACTTGTGGAACTCTACCCTGGGTGGGATCATATGATTTTCAACCCATTTTGGACCTTTTTCCCGACTTTCCCTCCATTTCCCTCCCACTTTCGATGGTCCACTCCTGGGTGTCTTTTGGTCATTCCCGGGACCCGGGAAGCCTCGGGCCTGCGGCGGGACTTGTGGATCTCCATGCTGGGCATGATTTTATGAGTTTTCTGGACTTTCTCTTCCCCGGGACCCGGGAGGCACGCGGCTGGACGTTATGCCCCCTAAAATCCCTCCCTTTGCTCGTAAGGCCAATTTTCCTCCGGATTTACTCTCTATAGACCCCAAGGAAAAAAATACCCGACCGGCGTCCATTTTTGACATCGGTCTCCAATCTAGGGCACGCGGGCCGAAAGCGGTACGCCGGTTCCGAAATCCGGCCCCCGCATTTTTTGGGTATTTTTTGAAAAAAATGGCATTTTTGGGACCGGGGGGACTTGCTGGACTCAGTCCCGGGTGCGGATTTTGAAAACGTTGAGGACTTTTGGATTTTCCCCCAGCTTTTCTCCCCCACTTGCAGTTTGACTTTGCGGGGTGCGTTACGGCTGTGCCGGGCGTCCCTGGACTCGGGTGGCCAGCTGCGGGGCTGGTGGGGGACTGATTTTTGAACACTTTGAGGACTTTTGGCTACTCTGCCAGCTTTTCTCCCCCACTTGCAGTGTGACTTTGCGGGCCTTGTTACGGAGGTGCCGGGCTTCCCTGGACTCGGGTGGCCAGCTGCGGGACTCGTGGGACTGATTTTGGAACACTTTGAGGACATTTAACTTCTTTCCCAGCTTTTTTCCCCTCCACTTCCAGTTTGACTTTGCGGGGTGCGTTATGGACGTGCTGGGCATCCCGGAACTCGGGCGGCCGGCTGCGGGACATTTTGCCCTCCTCCAAACCCCAGCCCTCTTTGTTTATCATGCCTATTTTCTGCTGGACACACACCCTCTCTTTTGAGCTGCCTCTTTTTTTAAATTTGGATATGATTTATTGATGAATGGATTTGTTTTCCCCTTTTTAAATGATGGTTGATGTCTATCTTTTTAATACTTGCTTCTGGCTGCAGCCGAGACTTACAGTGTGATGCATCCAACCCCAACCCTGGTTTTTGTTTCCCTTAAAAACTTGGGGAAATGGACAGCTTTTTGGGGGGGCACTTCCAGCAAATGGAGGGACCTATTTGGAATTCCCCACCCGGGTGGAGATCCACGGCGAGCCGGCCTTCCTAAAGGGACAGCAACATGGACACTCTGCCATCATTGCAGCTTCTTTTTTTTTTTGGGGCACTCTGTCATATTTCCAGCTTTTTTTCGTGCTGACTTCCAGCAAATAGAGGGACCTGTTTTGAATTCCCTACCCGGGTGTAGATCCACGGCAAGCCGGCCTTCTTAAAGGGACAGGCACCCCCCTGTCCCTTGACACCTGCTTCCCTCCTCGGCGTCACCGAAATCCCACAAAATGACTGAAAATAGGGCCCCAAATGACATCACTCGGTCCGGTTCTTTGGGTCTCACTCGGGGGCTTCTTTGACTCTGGAAGGCATGGTGAACCAAAAGTAGACACTTGGAAAAAATCCCCACTTTACAAGTTGACACTTTGAAAAAAAATCCCGACTATATAAGTTGACACTTGGAAAAAATCCCCACTTTATAAGTTGACACTTGGAAAAAATCCCGACTTTATAAGTTGACACTTGGAAAAAATCCCCACTTTATAAGTTGACACTTAGAAAAAATCCCGACTTTATAAGTTGACACTTAGAAAAAATCCCCACTTTATTTTGGAAAGGTTGGTACACCAAAAGTGGACACTTAGAAAAAATCCCCACTTTATTTTGGAAAGGTTGGTACACCAAAAGTGGACACTTAGAAAAAATCCCGACTTTGACTTTCGCAGGTCTATTACACTAAAAGTTGACACTCTGTCATATTTCCAGCTTTTTTTTGTGCTGACTTCCAGCAGATAGAGGGACCTATTTTGAATTCCCTACCCTGGTGCAGAACCACGGCAAGCCGGCCTTCCTAAAGGCACAGGCACATGGACACTCTGCCATAAGTGCAGCTTTTTCTTCTAAGGGTGCAGCGGCGGCGGAAGTCCACCGGAGGGCTCCAAATCCCCGCTTTCCTTTTTAGGCTTAAAGTGGCTTTTCCCTCCTTAAAAACTTGGGGAAATGGACAGCTTTTTGGGGGGGCACTTCCAGCAAATAGAGGGACCTATTTGGAATTCCCCACCCGGGTGGAGATCCACGGCAAGCCGGCCTTCTTAAAGGGACAGGCACATGGACACTCTGCCATCATTGCAGCTTCTTCTTTTTTTTTTTCCCCTGTCATATTTCCAGCTTTTTTGTGCTGACTTCCAGCAAATAGAGGGACCTGTTTTGAATTCCCTACCCGGGTGTAGATCCACGGCAAGCCGGCCTTCTTAAAGGGACAGGCACCCCCCCTGTCCCTTGACACCTGCTTCCCTCCTCGGCGTCACCGAAATCCCACAAAATGACTGAAAATAGGACCCCAAATGACATCACTCGGTCCGGTTTTTTGGGTCTCACTCGGGGGCTTCTTTGACTCTGGAAGGCATGGTGAACCAAAAGTGGACACTTGGGAAAAAAATCCCCACTTTACAGGTTGACACTTGGAAAAAAATCCCCACTTTATAAGTTGACACTTAGAAAAAATCCCGACTATATAAGTTGACACTTAGAAAAAATCCCCACTTTATTTTGGAAGGGTTGGTACACCAAAAGTTGACACTTAGAAAAAATCCCGACTTTATTTTGGAAGGGTTGGTACACCAAAAGTTGACACTTAGAAAAAATCCCGACTTTATTTTGGAAGGGTTGGTACACCAAAAGTTGACACTTAGAAAAAATCCCGACTTTATTTTGGAAGGGTTGGTACACCAAAAGTTGACACTTAGAAAAAATCCCAACTTTTACACTTAGAAAAAATCCAGCTTTTTGTTGCTGACTTCCATCAAATAGAGGGACTTTTTCCATGTTTCTTAACCGGGTGTCGATCCAAGGCGGGTGGGCCTTCTGGAAGCGACACCCTCCTTGACACTTAGAAAAAATCCAGCTTTTTGTTGCTGACTTCCATCAAATAGAGGGACTTTTTCCATGTTTCTTAACCGGGTGTCGATCCAAGGCGGGTGGGCCTTCTGGAAGCGACACCCTCCTTGACACTTAGAAAAAATCCAGCTTTTTGTTGCTGACTTCCATCAAATAGAGGGACTTTTTCCATGTTTCTTAACCGGGTGTCGATCCAAGGCGGGTGGGCCTTCTGGAAGCGACACCCTCCTTGACACTTAGAAAAAATCCAGCTTTTTGTTGCTGACTTCCATCAAATAGAGGGACTTTTTCCATGTTTCTTAACCGGGTGTCGATCCAAGGCGGGTGGGCCTTCTGGAAGCGACACCCTCCTTGACACTTAGAAAAAATCCAGCTTTTTGTTGCTGACTTCCATCAAATAGAGGGACTTTTTCCATGTTTCTTAACCGGGTGTCGATCCAAGGCGGGTGGGCCTTCTGGAAGCGACACCCTCCTTGACACTTAGAAAAAATCCAGCTTTTTGTTGCTGACTTCCATCAAATAGAGGGACTTTTTCCATGTTTCTTAACCGGGTGTCGATCCAAGGCGGGTGGGCCTTCTGGAAGCGACACCCTCCTTGACACTTAGAAAAAATCCAGCTTTTTGTTGCTGACTTCCATCAAATAGAGGGACTTTTTCCATGTTTCTTAACCGGGTGTCGATCCAAGGCAGGTGGGCCTTCTGGAAGCGACCCTCTCCTTCACACTTAGAAAAAATCCAGCTTTTTGTTGCTGACTTCCATTAAATAGAGGGACTTTTTTCATTTTTCTTAACCGGGTGTCGATCCAAGGCAGGTGGGCCTTCTGGAAGCGACACCCTCCTTGACACTTAGAAAAATTCCAGCTTTTTGTTGCTGACTTCCATTAACTAGAGGGACTTTTTTCATTTTTCTTAACCGGGTGGTGATCCAAGGCAGGTGGGCCTTCTGGAAGCGACACCCTCCTTGACACTTAGAAAAAATCCAGCTTTTTGTTGCTGACTTCCATCAAATAGAGGGACTTTTTTCATTTTTCTTAACCGGGTGTCGATCCAAGGCAGGTGGGCCTTCTGGAAGCGACACCCTCCTTGACACTTAGAAAAAATCCAGCTTTTTGTTGCTGACTTCCATCAAATAGAGGGACTTTTTTCATTTTTCTTAACCGGGTGTCGATCCAAGGCAGGTGGGCCTTCTGGAAGCGACACCCTCCTTAACACTTAGAAAAAATCCAGCTTTTTGTTGCTGACTTCCATTAACTAGAGGGACTTTTTTCATTTTTCTTAACCGGGTGGTGATCCAAGGCAGGTGGGCCTTCTGGAAGCGACACCCTCCTTGACACTTAGAAAAATTCCAGCTTTTTGTTGCTGACTTCCATTAACTAGAGGGACTTTTTTCATTTTTCTTAACCGGGTGGTGATCCAAGGCAGGTGGGCCTTCTGGAAGCGACACCCTCCTTGACACTTAGAAAAAATCCAGCTTTTTGTTGCTGACTTCCATCAAATAGAGGGACTTTTTTCATTTTTCTTAACCGGGTGTCGATCCAAGAATGGTGGGCCTTCTGGAAGTGACACCCTCCTTGACACTTAGAAAAATTCCAGCTTTTTGTTGCTGACTTCCATCAAATAGAGGGACCTATTTGGAATTCCCCACCCGGGTGGAGATCCACGGCAAGCCGGCTTTCCTAAAGGGACAGGCACATGGACACTATTCGCAGCTTCTTTTTTTTTTTTTGGCACTGACTTCCAGCTAAGGGTGCAGCGGCGGCGGAAGTCCACCGGAGGGCTCCAAATCCCCGCTTTCCTTTTCAGGCTTAAAGTTGCCTTTCCCTCTTTAGAGCCTTGGGCAAATGTACAGCTATATTTTGTGCTGACTTCCAGCAAATAGAGGGACCTATTTTGAATTCCCTACCCGGGTGTAGATCCACGGCAAGCCGGCCTTCTTAAATGGACAGGCACCCCCCTCCCGGAACACCTGCTTCGCTCCTCGGCGTCACCGAAATCCCACAAAATGACTCAAAATAGGGCCCCAAATGACATCACTCGGCCCGGTTGTTTAGGTCTCACTCTGGGGCTTCTATGACCCTGGAGGGCATGGTACAGCAAAAGTGGACACTTAGAAAA
Organism: Nerophis ophidion; assembly: GCF_033978795.1. Classification (NCBI taxonomy): domain Eukaryota; kingdom Metazoa; phylum Chordata; class Actinopteri; order Syngnathiformes; family Syngnathidae; genus Nerophis; species Nerophis ophidion. Next base: position 137,787 of record NW_026907000.1, on the reverse strand, counting down.
AATCCCGACTTTTAAAAGTTGACACTTAGAAAAAATCCCGACTTTTAAAAGTTGACACTTAGAAAAAATCCCGACTTTATTTTGGAAGGGTTGGTACGCGAAAAGTTGACACTTAGAAAAAATCCCGACTTTGTTTTGGAAGTGTTGGTACTCCAAAAGTTGACACTTAGAAAAAATCCCGACTTTGTTTTGGAAGGGTTGGTACTCCAAAAGTTGACACTTAGAAAAAATCCCGACTTTGTTTTGGAAGGGTTGGTACTCCAAAAGTTGACACTTAGAAAAAATCC
>NW_026907000.1:117500-125000 GCF_033978795.1 Nerophis ophidion | reverse complement strand
TTTGTCCATCCATGGTTTAAATGTCCCGAAATGTGTCCGGGATAGCGCCCCCTGGCCGGGCGCGCACTCAGGACCGAGCCCCTGTCGCTCGAGTCCTGGAAGTCCTTAAGAAAGAGGCTGGTCTGAAATCAGGTCGAAAAAATTTTTATGTTTGTCCATCCATGGTTTAAATGTCCCGAAATGTGTCCGGGATAGCGCCCCCTGGCCGGGCGCGCACTCAGGACCGAGCCCCTGTCGCTCGAGTCCTGGAAGTCCTTAAGAAAGAGGCTGGTCTGAAATCAGGTCGAAAAAATTTTTATGTTTGTTCTTCCAGGGTGTCCATGTCCCTAAATGTGTCCGAGATAGCGCCCCCTAGGCGGCCACGCATGTCCGCGTGAGCCCCTGTCCTCAGAGCCTGGAAGAACCATTCGAAAAAAGAACCATCGAAAAGAGGGGGAAAATCCAACTTTTGAGTCCCAAAATAGCTCACTTTGACTCGGACACATTTCCTGCCAATTCGGCCTGTCTAAGCCTGGCGCACCTACTAACGTGATGGGGGTGTTTTGGTAGACCTGGTAAAAACAGGGAAAATCGAAAGAGGCTTAAAGTAGGCTAGAACTCAAGCCTCTCTCGTTGTTGGACTTAGAAAAAATCCGGCTCGAAAAATAAATCCCATTGAAATGCATTGGGCTTGGCGCTGGGATTTTTTTCTAAGTATGTGAACGAAAGAGGCTAAGGAGGCTGGAAGTTAGGCCTCTCTCGTTGTTGGACTTAGAAAAAATCCACTTTTTTTGCACGGGATTTTTTCTAAGTGTCACATGGAAGAGGCTAAACAGGCTGGAGGCCAGGCCTCTCTCGTTGTTGGACTTAGAAAAAATCCCAAAAGTGGACACTCTGACAAAATCACGCATGTTGACACTTAGGCAAAAAATCCAACTTTTGCTCCACGGAAGAAAGAGGCTAAGGAGGCTGGAACTTAGGCCTCTCTCGTTGTTGGACTTAGAAAAAATCCACTTTTTTTGCACGGGATTTTTTCTAAGTGTCTCATGGAAGAGGCTAGACAGGCTGGAGGCCAGGCCTCTCTCGTTGTTGGACTTAGAAAAAATCCCAAAAGTGGACACTCTGACAAAATCACGCATGTTGACACTTTGGCAAAAAATCCAACTTTTTTGGACTTGGCCCGGCTTTTCTTCCATTTGTCCCCCACTTGGGCTGGTTCACTCCTGGGTATCTTTTGGTCATTCCCGGGGGCCCCGGAGCTCGCGCAGCTCGCTGCGGGACTTCTGGAACTCCATCCTGGGTAGGATTTTTAAACAATTTCGGACCTTTTTCCAACTTTTTCTCAAATTGTCCCCCACTTTCGCTGGTTCACTCCTGGGTATCTTTTGGTCATTCCCGGGGGTCCCGGAGCTCGCGCAGCTCGCTGCGGGGCTTCTGGAACTCCATCCTGGGTAGGATTTTTAAACAATTTCGGACCTTTTTCCAACTTTTTCTCAAATTGTCCCCCACTTTTGATGGTTCACTTCTGGGTGCCTTTTGGTCATTCCCGGTGTTCCTGCGGCTCGCGCAGCTCGCTGCGGGGCTTCTGGAACTCCATCCTGGGTAGGATTTTTAATCAATTTCGGACCTTTTTCCAACTTTTTCTCAAATTGTCCCCCACTTTCGCTGGTTCACTTCTGGGTGCCTTTTGGTCATTCCCGGTGTTCCTGCGGCTCGTGCAGCTCGCTGCGGGACTTCTGGAACTCCATCCTGGGTAGGATTTTTAAACAATTTCGGACCTTTTTCCAACTTTTTCCTCAAATTGTCCCCCACTTTCGCTGGTTCACTCCTGGGTATCTTTTGGTCATTCCCGGGGGTCCCGGAGCTCGCGCAGCTCGCTGCGGGGCTTCTGGAACTCCATCCTGGGTAGGATTTTTAAACAATTTCGGACCTTTTTCCAACTTTTTCTCAAATTGTCCCCCACTTTTGATGGTTCACTTCTGGGTGCCTTTTGGTCATTCCCGGTGTTCCTGCGGCTCGCGCAGCTCGCTGCGGGGCTTCTGGAACTCCATCCTGGGTAGGATTTTTAATCAATTTCGGACCTTTTTCCAACTTTTTCTCAAATTGTCCCCCACTTTCGCTGGTTCACTTCTGGGTGCCTTTTGGTCATTCCCGGTGTTCCTGCGGCTCGTGCAGCTCGCTGCGGGACTTCTGGAACTCCATCCTGGGTAGGATTTTTAATCAATTTCGGACCTTTTTCCAACTTTTTCTCAAATTGTCCCCCACTTTTGATGGTTCACTTCTGGGTGCCTTTTGGTCATTCCCGGTGTTCCTGCGGCTCGCGCAGCTCGCTGCGGGGCTTCTGGAACTCCATCCTGGGTAGGATTTTTAATCAATTTCGGACCTTTTTCCAACTTTTTCTCAAATTGTCCCCCACTTTTGATGGTTCACTTCTGGGTGCCTTTTGGTCATTCCCGGTGTTCCTGCGGCTCGTGCAGCTCGCTGCGGGACTCGTGGAACTCCATCCTGGGTAGGATTTTTAAACAATTTGGTACTTTTTCCTCCTTTTCCTCCATTTTTCCCCCACTTTCGCTGGTTCACTTCTGGGTGCCTTTTGGTCATTCCCGGTGTTCCTGCGGCTCGTGCAGCTCGCTGCAGGGCTTCTGGAACTCCATCCTGGGTAGGATTTTTAAACAATTTGGCACTTTTTCCTCCTTTTCCTCCATTTTTCCCCCACTTTCGCTGGTTCACTTCTGGGTGCCTTTTGGTCATTCCCGGTGTTCCTGCGGCTCGTGCAGCTCGCTGCGGGACTTGTGGAACTCCATCCTGGGTAGGATTTTTAAACAATTTGGTACTTTTTCCTCCTTTTCCTCCATTTTTCCCCCACTTTCGCTGGTTCACTTCTGGGTGCCTTTTGGTCATTCCCGGTGTTCCTGCGGCTCGTGCAGCTCGCTGCGGGACTTGTGGAACTCCATCCTGGGTAGGATTTTTAAACAATTTGGTACTTTTTCCTCCTTTTCCTCCATTTTTCCCCCACTTTCGCTGGTTCACTTCTGGGTGCCTTTTGGTCATTCCCGGTGTTCCTGCGGCTCGTGCAGCTCGCTGCGGGACTTGTGGAACTCCATCCTGGGTAGGATTTTTAAACAATTTGGTACTTTTTCCTCCTTTTCCTCCATTTTTCCCCCACTTTCGCTGGTTCACTTCTGGGTGCCTTTTGGTCATTCCCGGTGTTCCTGCGGCTCGTGCAGCTCGCTGCGGGACTTGTGGAACTCTACCCTGGGTGGGATCATATGATTTTCAACCCATTTTGGACCTTTTTCCCGACTTTCCCTCCATTTCCCTCCCACTTTCGATGGTCCACTCCTGGGTGTCTTTTGGTCATTCCCGGGACCCGGGAAGCCTCGGGCCTGCGGCGGGACTTGTGGATCTCCATGCTGGGCATGATTTTATGAGTTTTCTGGACTTTCTCTTCCCCGGGACCCGGGAGGCACGCGGCTGGACGTTATGCCCCCTAAAATCCCTCCCTTTGCTCGTAAGGCCAATTTTCCTCCGGATTTACTCTCTATAGACCCCAAGGAAAAAAATACCCGACCGGCGTCCATTTTTGACATCGGTCTCCAATCTAGGGCACGCGGGCCGAAAGCGGTACGCCGGTTCCGAAATCCGGCCCCCGCATTTTTTGGGTATTTTTTGAAAAAAATGGCATTTTTGGGACCGGGGGGACTTGCTGGACTCAGTCCCGGGTGCGGATTTTGAAAACGTTGAGGACTTTTGGATTTTCCCCCAGCTTTTCTCCCCCACTTGCAGTTTGACTTTGCGGGGTGCGTTACGGCTGTGCCGGGCGTCCCTGGACTCGGGTGGCCAGCTGCGGGGCTGGTGGGGGACTGATTTTTGAACACTTTGAGGACTTTTGGCTACTCTGCCAGCTTTTCTCCCCCACTTGCAGTGTGACTTTGCGGGCCTTGTTACGGAGGTGCCGGGCTTCCCTGGACTCGGGTGGCCAGCTGCGGGACTCGTGGGACTGATTTTGGAACACTTTGAGGACATTTAACTTCTTTCCCAGCTTTTTTCCCCTCCACTTCCAGTTTGACTTTGCGGGGTGCGTTATGGACGTGCTGGGCATCCCGGAACTCGGGCGGCCGGCTGCGGGACATTTTGCCCTCCTCCAAACCCCAGCCCTCTTTGTTTATCATGCCTATTTTCTGCTGGACACACACCCTCTCTTTTGAGCTGCCTCTTTTTTTAAATTTGGATATGATTTATTGATGAATGGATTTGTTTTCCCCTTTTTAAATGATGGTTGATGTCTATCTTTTTAATACTTGCTTCTGGCTGCAGCCGAGACTTACAGTGTGATGCATCCAACCCCAACCCTGGTTTTTGTTTCCCTTAAAAACTTGGGGAAATGGACAGCTTTTTGGGGGGGCACTTCCAGCAAATGGAGGGACCTATTTGGAATTCCCCACCCGGGTGGAGATCCACGGCGAGCCGGCCTTCCTAAAGGGACAGCAACATGGACACTCTGCCATCATTGCAGCTTCTTTTTTTTTTTGGGGCACTCTGTCATATTTCCAGCTTTTTTTCGTGCTGACTTCCAGCAAATAGAGGGACCTGTTTTGAATTCCCTACCCGGGTGTAGATCCACGGCAAGCCGGCCTTCTTAAAGGGACAGGCACCCCCCTGTCCCTTGACACCTGCTTCCCTCCTCGGCGTCACCGAAATCCCACAAAATGACTGAAAATAGGACCCCAAATGACATCACTCGGTCCGGTTCTTTGGGTCTCACTCGGGGGCTTCTTTGACTCTGGAAGGCATGGTGAACCAAAAGTAGACACTTGGAAAAAATCCCCACTTTACAAGTTGACACTTTGAAAAAAAATCCCGACTATATAAGTTGACACTTGGAAAAAATCCCCACTTTATAAGTTGACACTTGGAAAAAATCCCGACTTTATAAGTTGACACTTGGAAAAAATCCCCACTTTATAAGTTGACACTTAGAAAAAATCCCGACTTTATAAGTTGACACTTAGAAAAAATCCCCACTTTATTTTGGAAAGGTTGGTACACCAAAAGTGGACACTTAGAAAAAATCCCCACTTTATTTTGGAAAGGTTGGTACACCAAAAGTGGACACTTAGAAAAAATCCCGACTTTGACTTTCGCAGGTCTATTACACTAAAAGTTGACACTCTGTCATATTTCCAGCTTTTTTTTGTGCTGACTTCCAGCAGATAGAGGGACCTATTTTGAATTCCCTACCCTGGTGCAGAACCACGGCAAGCCGGCCTTCCTAAAGGCACAGGCACATGGACACTCTGCCATAAGTGCAGCTTTTTCTTCTAAGGGTGCAGCGGCGGCGGAAGTCCACCGGAGGGCTCCAAATCCCCGCTTTCCTTTTTAGGCTTAAAGTGGCTTTTCCCTCCTTAAAAACTTGGGGAAATGGACAGCTTTTTGGGGGGGCACTTCCAGCAAATAGAGGGACCTATTTGGAATTCCCCACCCGGGTGGAGATCCACGGCAAGCCGGCCTTCTTAAAGGGACAGGCACATGGACACTCTGCCATCATTGCAGCTTCTTCTTTTTTTTTTTCCCCTGTCATATTTCCAGCTTTTTTGTGCTGACTTCCAGCAAATAGAGGGACCTGTTTTGAATTCCCTACCCGGGTGTAGATCCACGGCAAGCCGGCCTTCTTAAAGGGACAGGCACCCCCCCTGTCCCTTGACACCTGCTTCCCTCCTCGGCGTCACCGAAATCCCACAAAATGACTGAAAATAGGACCCCAAATGACATCACTCGGTCCGGTTTTTTGGGTCTCACTCGGGGGCTTCTTTGACTCTGGAAGGCATGGTGAACCAAAAGTGGACACTTGGGAAAAAAATCCCCACTTTACAGGTTGACACTTGGAAAAAAATCCCCACTTTATAAGTTGACACTTAGAAAAAATCCCGACTATATAAGTTGACACTTAGAAAAAATCCCCACTTTATTTTGGAAGGGTTGGTACACCAAAAGTTGACACTTAGAAAAAATCCCGACTTTATTTTGGAAGGGTTGGTACACCAAAAGTTGACACTTAGAAAAAATCCCGACTTTATTTTGGAAGGGTTGGTACACCAAAAGTTGACACTTAGAAAAAATCCCGACTTTATTTTGGAAGGGTTGGTACACCAAAAGTTGACACTTAGAAAAAATCCCAACTTTTACACTTAGAAAAAATCCAGCTTTTTGTTGCTGACTTCCATCAAATAGAGGGACTTTTTCCATGTTTCTTAACCGGGTGTCGATCCAAGGCGGGTGGGCCTTCTGGAAGCGACACCCTCCTTGACACTTAGAAAAAATCCAGCTTTTTGTTGCTGACTTCCATCAAATAGAGGGACTTTTTCCATGTTTCTTAACCGGGTGTCGATCCAAGGCGGGTGGGCCTTCTGGAAGCGACACCCTCCTTGACACTTAGAAAAAATCCAGCTTTTTGTTGCTGACTTCCATCAAATAGAGGGACTTTTTCCATGTTTCTTAACCGGGTGTCGATCCAAGGCGGGTGGGCCTTCTGGAAGCGACACCCTCCTTGACACTTAGAAAAAATCCAGCTTTTTGTTGCTGACTTCCATCAAATAGAGGGACTTTTTCCATGTTTCTTAACCGGGTGTCGATCCAAGGCGGGTGGGCCTTCTGGAAGCGACACCCTCCTTGACACTTAGAAAAAATCCAGCTTTTTGTTGCTGACTTCCATCAAATAGAGGGACTTTTTCCATGTTTCTTAACCGGGTGTCGATCCAAGGCGGGTGGGCCTTCTGGAAGCGACACCCTCCTTGACACTTAGAAAAAATCCAGCTTTTTGTTGCTGACTTCCATCAAATAGAGGGACTTTTTCCATGTTTCTTAACCGGGTGTCGATCCAAGGCGGGTGGGCCTTCTGGAAGCGACACCCTCCTTGACACTTAGAAAAAATCCAGCTTTTTGTTGCTGACTTCCATCAAATAGAGGGACTTTTTCCATGTTTCTTAACCGGGTGTCGATCCAAGGCAGGTGGGCCTTCTGGAAGCGACCCTCTCCTTCACACTTAGAAAAAATCCAGCTTTTTGTTGCTGACTTCCATTAAATAGAGGGACTTTTTTCATTTTTCTTAACCGGGTGTCGATCCAAGGCAGGTGGGCCTTCTGGAAGCGACACCCTCCTTGACACTTAGAAAAATTCCAGCTTTTTGTTGCTGACTTCCATTAACTAGAGGGACTTTTTTCATTTTTCTTAACCGGGTGGTGATCCAAGGCAGGTGGGCCTTCTGGAAGCGACACCCTCCTTGACACTTAGAAAAAATCCAGCTTTTTGTTGCTGACTTCCATCAAATAGAGGGACTTTTTTCATTTTTCTTAACCGGGTGTCGATCCAAGGCAGGTGGGCCTTCTGGAAGCGACACCCTCCTTGACACTTAGAAAAAATCCAGCTTTTTGTTGCTGACTTCCATCAAATAGAGGGACTTTTTTCATTTTTCTTAACCGGGTGTCGATCCAAGGCAGGTGGGCCTTCTGGAAGCGACACCCT
>NW_026907000.1:97500-105000 GCF_033978795.1 Nerophis ophidion | reverse complement strand
TTTATGTTTGTCCATCCATGGTTTAAATGTCCCGAAATGTGTCCGGGATAGCGCCCCCTGGCCGGGCGCGCACTCAGGACCGAGCCCCTGTCGCTCGAGTCCTGGAAGTCCTTAAGAAAGAGGCTGGTCTGAAATCAGGTCGAAAAAATTTTTATGTTTGTTCTTCCAGGGTGTCCATGTCCCTAAATGTGTCCGAGATAGCGCCCCCTAGGCGGCCACGCATGTCCGCGTGAGCCCCTGTCCTCAGAGCCTGGAAGAACCATTCGAAAAAAGAACCATCGAAAAGAGGGGGAAAATCCAACTTTTGAGTCCCAAAATAGCTCACTTTGACTCGGACACATTTCCTGCCAATTCGGCCTGTCTAAGCCTGGCGCACCTACTAACGTGATGGGGGTGTTTTGGTAGACCTGGTAAAAACAGGGAAAATCGAAAGAGGCTTAAAGTAGGCTAGAACTCAAGCCTCTCTCGTTGTTGGACTTAGAAAAAATCCGGCTCGAAAAATAAATCCCATTGAAATGCATTGGGCTTGGCGCTGGGATTTTTTTCTAAGTATGTGAACGAAAGAGGCTAAGGAGGCTGGAAGTTAGGCCTCTCTCGTTGTTGGACTTAGAAAAAATCCACTTTTTTTGCACGGGATTTTTTCTAAGTGTCACATGGAAGAGGCTAAACAGGCTGGAGGCCAGGCCTCTCTCGTTGTTGGACTTAGAAAAAATCCCAAAAGTGGACACTCTGACAAAATCACGCATGTTGACACTTAGGCAAAAAATCCAACTTTTGCTCCACGGAAGAAAGAGGCTAAGGAGGCTGGAAGTTAGGCCTCTCTCGTTGTTGGACTTAGAAAAAATCCACTTTTTTTGCACGGGATTTTTTCTAAGTGTCTCATGGAAGAGGCTAGACAGGCTGGAGGCCAGGCCTCTCTCGTTGTTGGACTTTGAAAAAATCCCAAAAGTGGACACTCTGACAAAATCACGCATGTTGACACTTTGGCAAAAAATCCAACTTTTTTGGACTTGGCCCGGCTTTTCTTCCATTTGTCCCCCACTTGGGCTGGTTCACTCCTGGGTATCTTTTGGTCATTCCCGGGGGCCCCGGAGCTCGCGCAGCTCGCTGCGGGACTTCTGGAACTCCATCCTGGGTAGGATTTTTAAACAATTTCGGACCTTTTTCCAACTTTTTCTCAAATTGTCCCCCACTTTCGCTGGTTCACTCCTGGGTATCTTTTGGTCATTCCCGGGGGTCCCGGAGCTCGCGCAGCTCGCTGCGGGACTTCTGGAACTCCATCCTGGGTAGGATTTTTAAACAATTTCGGACCTTTTTCCAACTTTTTCTCAAATTGTCCCCCACTTTTGATGGTTCACTTCTGGGTGCCTTTTGGTCATTCCCGGTGTTCCTGCGGCTCGCGCAGCTCGCTGCGGGGCTTCTGGAACTCCATCCTGGGTAGGATTTTTAATCAATTTCGGACCTTTTTCCAACTTTTTCTCAAATTGTCCCCCACTTTTGATGGTTCACTTCTGGGTGCCTTTTGGTCATTCCCGGTGTTCCTGCGGCTCGTGCAGCTCGCTGCGGGACTTGTGGAACTCCATCCTGGGTAGGATTTTTAATCAATTTCGGACCTTTTTCCAACTTTTTCTCAACTTGTCCCCCACTTTTGATGGTTCACTTCTGGGTGCCTTTTGGTCATTCCCGGTGTTCCTGCGGCTCGCGCAGCTCGCTGCGGGGCTTCTGGAACTCCATCCTGGGTAGGATTTTTAATCAATTTCGGACCTTTTTCCAACTTTTTCTCAAATTGTCCCCCACTTTTGATGGTTCACTTCTGGGTGCCTTTTGGTCATTCCCGGTGTTCCTGCGGCTCGTGCAGCTCGCTGCGGGACTTGTGGAACTCCATCCTGGGTAGGATTTTTAATCAATTTCGGACCTTTTTCCAACTTTTTCTCAAATTGTCCCCCACTTTTGATGGTTCACTTCTGGGTGCCTTTTGGTCATTCCCGGTGTTCCTGCGGCTCGCGCAGCTCGCTGCGGGGCTTCTGGAACTCCATCCTGGGTAGGATTTTTAATCAATTTCGGACCTTTTTCCAACTTTTTCTCAAATTGTCCCCCACTTTTGATGGTTCACTTCTGGGTGCCTTTTGGTCATTCCCGGTGTTCCTGCGGCTCGTGCAGCTCGCTGCGGGGCTTCTGGAACTCCATCCTGGGTAGGATTTTTAATCAATTTCGGACCTTTTTCCAACTTTTTCTCAAATTGTCCCCCACTTTTGATGGTTCACTTCTGGGTGCCTTTTGGTCATTCCCGGTGTTCCTGCGGCTCGCGCAGCTCGCTGCGGGGCTTCTGGAACTCCATCCTGGGTAGGATTTTTAATCAATTTCGGACCTTTTTCCAACTTTTTCTCAAATTGTCCCCCACTTTTGATGGTTCACTTCTGGGTGCCTTTTGGTCATTCCCGGTGTTCCTGCGGCTCGTGCAGCTCGCTGCGGGACTCGTGGAACTCCATCCTGGGTAGGATTTTTAAACAATTTGGTACTTTTTCCTCCTTTTCCTCCATTTTTCCCCCACTTTCGCTGGTTCACTTCTGGGTGCCTTTTGGTCATTCCCGGTGTTCCTGCGGCTCGTGCAGCTCGCTGCAGGGCTTCTGGAACTCCATCCTGGGTAGGATTTTTAAACAATTTGGCACTTTTTCCTCCTTTTCCTCCATTTTTCCCCCACTTTCGCTGGTTCACTTCTGGGTGCCTTTTGGTCATTCCCGGTGTTCCTGCGGCTCGTGCAGCTCGCTGCGGGACTTGTGGAACTCCATCCTGGGTAGGATTTTTAAACAATTTGGTACTTTTTCCTCCTTTTCCTCCATTTTTCCCCCACTTTCGCTGGTTCACTTCTGGGTGCCTTTTGGTCATTCCCGGTGTTCCTGCGGCTCGTGCAGCTCGCTGCGGGACTTGTGGAACTCCATCCTGGGTAGGATTTTTAAACAATTTGGTACTTTTTCCTCCTTTTCCTCCATTTTTCCCCCACTTTCGCTGGTTCACTTCTGGGTGCCTTTTGGTCATTCCCGGTGTTCCTGCGGCTCGTGCAGCTCGCTGCGGGACTTGTGGAACTCTACCCTGGGTGGGATCATATGATTTTCAACCCATTTTGGACCTTTTTCCCGACTTTCCCTCCATTTCCCTCCCACTTTCGATGGTCCACTCCTGGGTGTCTTTTGGTCATTCCCGGGACCCGGGAAGCCTCGGGCCTGCGGCGGGACTTGTGGATCTCCATGCTGGGCATGATTTTATGAGTTTTCTGGACTTTCTCTTCCCCGGGACCCGGGAGGCAGGCGGCTGGACGTTATGCCCCCTAAAATCCCTCCCTTTGCTCGTAAGGCCAATTTTCCTCCGGATTTACTCTCTATAGACCCCAAGGAAAAAAATACCCGACCGGCGTCCATTTTTGACATCGGTCTCCAATCTAGGGCACGCGGGCCGAAAGCGGTACGCCGGTTCCGAAATCCGGCCCCCGCATTTTTTGGGTATTTTTTGAAAAAAATGGCATTTTTGGGACCGGGGGGACTTGCTGGACTCAGTCCCGGGTGCGGATTTTGAAAACTTTGAGGACTTTTGGATTTTCCCCCAGCTTTTCTCCCCCACTTGCAGTTTGACTTTGCGGGGTGCGTTACGGCTGTGCCGGGCGTCCCTGGACTCGGGTGGCCAGCTGCGGGGCTGGTGGGGGACTGATTTTTGAACACTTTGAGGACTTTTGGCTACTATGCCAGCTTTTCTCCCCCACTTGCAGTGTGACTTTGCGGGCCTTGTTACGGAGGTGCCGGGCTTCCCTGGACTCGGGTGGCCAGCTGCGGGACTCGTGGGACTGATTTTGGAACACTTTGAGGACATTCAACTTCTTTCCCAGCTTTTTTCCCCTCCACTTCCAGTTTGACTTTGCGGGGTGCGTTATGGACGTGCTGGGCATCCCGGAACTCGGGCGGCCGGCTGCGGGACATTTTGCCCTCCTCCAAACCCCAGCCCTCTTTGTTTATCATGCCTATTTTCTGCTGGACACACACCCTCTCTTTTGAGCTGCCTCTTTTTTTTAATTTGGATATGATTTATTGATGAATGGATTTGTTTTCCCCTTTTTAAATGATGGTTGATGTCTACCTTTTTAATACTTGCTTCTGGCTGCAGCCGAGACTTACAGTGTGATGCATCCAACCCCAACCCTGGTTTTTGTTTCCCTTAAAAACTTGGGGAAATGGACAGCTTTTTGGGGGGGCACTTCCAGCAAATGGAGGGACCTATTTGGAATTCCCCACCCGGGTGGAGATCCACGGCGAGCCGGCCTTCCTAAAGGGACAGCAACATGGACACTCTGCCATCATTGCAGCTTCTTCTTTTTTTTTTTCCCCTGTCATATTTCCAGCTTTTTTGTGCTGACTTCCAGCAAATAGAGGGACCTGTTTTGAATTCCCTACCCGGGTGTAGATCCACGGCAAGCCGGCCTTCTTAAAGGGACAGGCACCCCCCCTGTCCCTTGACACCTGCTTCCCTCCTCGGCGTCACCGAAATCCCACAAAATGACTGAAAATAGGACCCCAAATGACATCACTCGGTCCGGTTTTTTGGGTCTCACTCGGGGGCTTCTTTGACTCTGGAAGGCATGGTGAACCAAAAGTGGACACTTGGGAAAAAAATCCCCACTTTACAGGTTGACACTTGGAAAAAAATCCCCACTTTATAAGTTGACACTTAGAAAAAATCCCGACTATATAAGTTGACACTTAGAAAAAATCCCCACTTTATTTTGGAAGTGTTGGTACACCAAAAGTTGACACTTAGAAAAAATCCCGACTTTATTTTGGAAGGGTTGGTACACCAAAAGTTGACACTTAGAAAAAATCCCGACTTTATTTTGGAAGGGTTGGTACACCAAAAGTTGACACTTAGAAAAAATCCCGACTTTATTTTGGAAGGGTTGGTACACCAAAAGTTGACACTTAGAAAAAATCCCAACTTTTACACTTAGAAAAAATCCAGCTTTTTGTTGCTGACTTCCATCAAATAGAGGGACTTTTTCCATGTTTCTTAACCGGGTGTCGATCCAAGGCGGGTGGGCCTTCTGGAAGCGACACCCTCCTTGACACTTAGAAAAAATCCAGCTTTTTGTTGCTGACTTCCATCAAATAGAGGGACTTTTTCCATGTTTCTTAACCGGGTGTCGATCCAAGGCGGGTGGGCCTTCTGGAAGCGACACCCTCCTTGACACTTAGAAAAAATCCAGCTTTTTGTTGCTGACTTCCATCAAATAGAGGGACTTTTTCCATGTTTCTTAACCGGGTGTCGATCCAAGGCGGGTGGGCCTTCTGGAAGCGACACCCTCCTTGACACTTAGAAAAAATCCAGCTTTTTGTTGCTGACTTCCATCAAATAGAGGGACTTTTTCCATGTTTCTTAACCGGGTGTCGATCCAAGGCAGGTGGGCCTTCTGGAAGCGACCCTCTCCTTCACACTTAGAAAAAATCCAGCTTTTTGTTGCTGACTTCCATTAAATAGAGGGACTTTTTTCATTTTTCTTAACCGGGTGTCGATCCAAGGCAGGTGGGCCTTCTGGAAGCGACACCCTCCTTGACACTTAGAAAAATTCCAGCTTTTTGTTGCTGACTTCCATTAACTAGAGGGACTTTTTTCATTTTTCTTAACCGGGTGTCGATCCAAGGCGGGTGGGCCTTCTGGAAGCGACACCCTCCTTGACACTTAGAAAAAATCCAGCTTTTTGTTGCTGACTTCCATCAAATAGAGGGACTTTTTCCATGTTTCTTAACCGGGTGTCGATCCAAGGCGGGTGGGCCTTCTGGAAGCGACACCCTCCTTGACACTTAGAAAAAATCCAGCTTTTTGTTGCTGACTTCCATCAAATAGAGGGACTTTTTCCATGTTTCTTAACCGGGTGTCGATCCAAGGCGGGTGGGCCTTCTGGAAGCGACACCCTCCTTGACACTTAGAAAAAATCCAGCTTTTTGTTGCTGACTTCCATCAAATAGAGGGACTTTTTCCATGTTTCTTAACCGGGTGTCGATCCAAGGCGGGTGGGCCTTCTGGAAGCGACACCCTCCTTGACACTTAGAAAAAATCCAGCTTTTTGTTGCTGACTTCCATCAAATAGAGGGACTTTTTCCATGTTTCTTAACCGGGTGTCGATCCAAGGCAGGTGGGCCTTCTGGAAGCGACCCTCTCCTTCACACTTAGAAAAAATCCAGCTTTTTGTTGCTGACTTCCATCAAATAGAGGGACTTTTTTCATTTTTCTTAACCGGGTGTCGATCCAAGGCAGGTGGGCCTTCTGGAAGCGACACCCTCCTTGACACTTAGAAAAAATCCAGCTTTTTGTTGCTGACTTCCATCAAATAGAGGGACTTTTTTCATTTTTCTTAACCGGGTGTCGATCCAAGGCAGGTGGGCCTTCTGGAAGCGACACCCTCCTTGACACTTAGAAAAATTCCAGCTTTTTGTTGCTGACTTCCATTAACTAGAGGGACTTTTTTCATTTTTCTTAACCGGGTGGTGATCCAAGGCAGGTGGGCCTTCTGGAAGCGACACCCTCCTTGACACTTAGAAAAAATCCAGCTTTTTGTTGCTGACTTCCATCAAATAGAGGGACTTTTTTCATTTTTCTTAACCGGGTGTCGATCCAAGGCAGGTGGGCCTTCTGGAAGCGACACCCTCCTTGACACTTAGAAAAAATCCAGCTTTTTGTTGCTGACTTCCATTAACTAGAGGGACTTTTTTCATTTTTCTTAACCGGGTGGTGATCCAAGGCAGGTGGGCCTTCTGGAAGCGACACCCTCCTTGACACTTAGAAAAAATCCAGCTTTTTGTTGCTGACTTCCATCAAATAGAGGGACTTTTTTCATTTTTCTTAACCGGGTGTCGATCCAAGGCAGGTGGGCCTTCTGGAAGCGACACCCTCCTTGACACTTAGAAAAAATCCAGCTTTTTGTTGCTGACTTCCATTAACTAGAGGGACTTTTTTCATTTTTCTTAACCGGGTGGTGATCCAAGGCAGGTGGGCCTTCTGGAAGCGACACCCTCCTTGACACTTAGAAAAATTCCAGCTTTTTGTTGCTGACTTCCATTAACTAGAGGGACTTTTTTCATTTTTCTTAACCGGGTGGTGATCCAAGGCAGGTGGGCCTTCTGGAAGCGACACCCTCCTTGACACTTAGAAAAAATCCAGCTTTTTGTTGCTGACTTCCATCAAATAGAGGGACTTTTTTCATTTTTCTTAACCGGGTGTCGATCCAAGAATGGTGGGCCTTCTGGAAGTGACACCCTCCTTGACACTTAGAAAAATTCCAGCTTTTTGTTGCTGACTTCCATCAAATAGAGGGACCTATTTGGAATTCCCCACCCGGGTGGAGATCCACGGCAAGCCGGCTTTCCTAAAGGGACAGGCACATGGACACTATTCGCAGCTTCTTTTTTTTTTTTTGGCACTGACTTCCAGCTAAGGGTGCAGCGGCGGCGGAAGTCCACCGGA
>NW_026907000.1:77500-85000 GCF_033978795.1 Nerophis ophidion | reverse complement strand
TTTATGTTTGTTCTTCCAGGGTGTCCATGTCCCTAAATGTGTCCGAGATAGCGCCCCCTAGGCGGCCACGCATGTCCGCGTGAGCCCCTGTCCTCAGAGCCTGGAAGAACCATTCGAAAAAAGAACCATCGAAAAGAGGGGGAAAATCCAACTTTTGAGTCCCAAAATAGCTCACTTTGACTCGGACACATTTCCTGCCAATTCGGCCTGTCTAAGCCTGGCGCACCTACTAACGTGATGGGGGTGTTTTGGTAGACCTGGTAAAAACAGGGAAAATCGAAAGAGGCTTAAAGTAGGCTAGAACTCAAGCCTCTCTCGTTGTTGGACTTAGAAAAAATCCGGCTCGAAAAATAAATCCCATTGAAATGCATTGGGCTTGGCGCTGGGATTTTTTTCTAAGTATGTGAACGAAAGAGGCTAAGGAGGCTGGAAGTTAGGCCTCTCTCGTTGTTGGACTTAGAAAAAATCCACTTTTTTTGCACGGGATTTTTTCTAAGTGTCACATGGAAGAGGCTAAACAGGCTGGAGGCCAGGCCTCTCTCGTTGTTGGACTTAGAAAAAATCCCAAAAGTGGACACTCTGACAAAATCACGCATGTTGACACTTAGGCAAAAAATCCAACTTTTGCTCCACGGAAGAAAGAGGCTAAGGAGGCTGGAAGTTAGGCCTCTCTCGTTGTTGGACTTAGAAAAAATCCACTTTTTTTGCACGGGATTTTTTCTAAGTGTCTCATGGAAGAGGCTAGACAGGCTGGAGGCCAGGCCTCTCTCGTTGTTGGACTTTGAAAAAATCCCAAAAGTGGACACTCTGACAAAATCACGCATGTTGACACTTTGGCAAAAAATCCAACTTTTTTGGACTTGGCCCGGCTTTTCTTCCATTTGTCCCCCACTTGGGCTGGTTCACTCCTGGGTATCTTTTGGTCATTCCCGGGGGCCCCGGAGCTCGCGCAGCTCGCTGCGGGACTTCTGGAACTCCATCCTGGGTAGGATTTTTAAACAATTTCGGACCTTTTTCCAACTTTTTCTCAAATTGTCCCCCACTTTCGCTGGTTCACTCCTGGGTATCTTTTGGTCATTCCCGGGGGTCCCGGAGCTCGCGCAGCTCGCTGCGGGACTTCTGGAACTCCATCCTGGGTAGGATTTTTAAACAATTTCGGACCTTTTTCCAACTTTTTCTCAAATTGTCCCCCACTTTTGATGGTTCACTTCTGGGTGCCTTTTGGTCATTCCCGGTGTTCCTGCGGCTCGCGCAGCTCGCTGCGGGGCTTCTGGAACTCCATCCTGGGTAGGATTTTTAATCAATTTCGGACCTTTTTCCAACTTTTTCTCAAATTGTCCCCCACTTTTGATGGTTCACTTCTGGGTGCCTTTTGGTCATTCCCGGTGTTCCTGCGGCTCGTGCAGCTCGCTGCGGGACTTGTGGAACTCCATCCTGGGTAGGATTTTTAATCAATTTCGGACCTTTTTCCAACTTTTTCTCAACTTGTCCCCCACTTTTGATGGTTCACTTCTGGGTGCCTTTTGGTCATTCCCGGTGTTCCTGCGGCTCGCGCAGCTCGCTGCGGGGCTTCTGGAACTCCATCCTGGGTAGGATTTTTAATCAATTTCGGACCTTTTTCCAACTTTTTCTCAAATTGTCCCCCACTTTTGATGGTTCACTTCTGGGTGCCTTTTGGTCATTCCCGGTGTTCCTGCGGCTCGTGCAGCTCGCTGCGGGACTTGTGGAACTCCATCCTGGGTAGGATTTTTAATCAATTTCGGACCTTTTTCCAACTTTTTCTCAAATTGTCCCCCACTTTTGATGGTTCACTTCTGGGTGCCTTTTGGTCATTCCCGGTGTTCCTGCGGCTCGCGCAGCTCGCTGCGGGGCTTCTGGAACTCCATCCTGGGTAGGATTTTTAATCAATTTCGGACCTTTTTCCAACTTTTTCTCAAATTGTCCCCCACTTTTGATGGTTCACTTCTGGGTGCCTTTTGGTCATTCCCGGTGTTCCTGCGGCTCGTGCAGCTCGCTGCGGGGCTTCTGGAACTCCATCCTGGGTAGGATTTTTAATCAATTTCGGACCTTTTTCCAACTTTTTCTCAAATTGTCCCCCACTTTTGATGGTTCACTTCTGGGTGCCTTTTGGTCATTCCCGGTGTTCCTGCGGCTCGCGCAGCTCGCTGCGGGGCTTCTGGAACTCCATCCTGGGTAGGATTTTTAATCAATTTCGGACCTTTTTCCAACTTTTTCTCAAATTGTCCCCCACTTTTGATGGTTCACTTCTGGGTGCCTTTTGGTCATTCCCGGTGTTCCTGCGGCTCGTGCAGCTCGCTGCGGGACTCGTGGAACTCCATCCTGGGTAGGATTTTTAAACAATTTGGTACTTTTTCCTCCTTTTCCTCCATTTTTCCCCCACTTTCGCTGGTTCACTTCTGGGTGCCTTTTGGTCATTCCCGGTGTTCCTGCGGCTCGTGCAGCTCGCTGCAGGGCTTCTGGAACTCCATCCTGGGTAGGATTTTTAAACAATTTGGCACTTTTTCCTCCTTTTCCTCCATTTTTCCCCCACTTTCGCTGGTTCACTTCTGGGTGCCTTTTGGTCATTCCCGGTGTTCCTGCGGCTCGTGCAGCTCGCTGCGGGACTTGTGGAACTCCATCCTGGGTAGGATTTTTAAACAATTTGGTACTTTTTCCTCCTTTTCCTCCATTTTTCCCCCACTTTCGCTGGTTCACTTCTGGGTGCCTTTTGGTCATTCCCGGTGTTCCTGCGGCTCGTGCAGCTCGCTGCGGGACTTGTGGAACTCCATCCTGGGTAGGATTTTTAAACAATTTGGTACTTTTTCCTCCTTTTCCTCCATTTTTCCCCCACTTTCGCTGGTTCACTTCTGGGTGCCTTTTGGTCATTCCCGGTGTTCCTGCGGCTCGTGCAGCTCGCTGCGGGACTTGTGGAACTCTACCCTGGGTGGGATCATATGATTTTCAACCCATTTTGGACCTTTTTCCCGACTTTCCCTCCATTTCCCTCCCACTTTCGATGGTCCACTCCTGGGTGTCTTTTGGTCATTCCCGGGACCCGGGAAGCCTCGGGCCTGCGGCGGGACTTGTGGATCTCCATGCTGGGCATGATTTTATGAGTTTTCTGGACTTTCTCTTCCCCGGGACCCGGGAGGCAGGCGGCTGGACGTTATGCCCCCTAAAATCCCTCCCTTTGCTCGTAAGGCCAATTTTCCTCCGGATTTACTCTCTATAGACCCCAAGGAAAAAAATACCCGACCGGCGTCCATTTTTGACATCGGTCTCCAATCTAGGGCACGCGGGCCGAAAGCGGTACGCCGGTTCCGAAATCCGGCCCCCGCATTTTTTGGGTATTTTTTGAAAAAAATGGCATTTTTGGGACCGGGGGGACTTGCTGGACTCAGTCCCGGGTGCGGATTTTGAAAACTTTGAGGACTTTTGGATTTTCCCCCAGCTTTTCTCCCCCACTTGCAGTTTGACTTTGCGGGGTGCGTTACGGCTGTGCCGGGCGTCCCTGGACTCGGGTGGCCAGCTGCGGGGCTGGTGGGGGACTGATTTTTGAACACTTTGAGGACTTTTGGCTACTATGCCAGCTTTTCTCCCCCACTTGCAGTGTGACTTTGCGGGCCTTGTTACGGAGGTGCCGGGCTTCCCTGGACTCGGGTGGCCAGCTGCGGGACTCGTGGGACTGATTTTGGAACACTTTGAGGACATTCAACTTCTTTCCCAGCTTTTTTCCCCTCCACTTCCAGTTTGACTTTGCGGGGTGCGTTATGGACGTGCTGGGCATCCCGGAACTCGGGCGGCCGGCTGCGGGACATTTTGCCCTCCTCCAAACCCCAGCCCTCTTTGTTTATCATGCCTATTTTCTGCTGGACACACACCCTCTCTTTTGAGCTGCCTCTTTTTTTTAATTTGGATATGATTTATTGATGAATGGATTTGTTTTCCCCTTTTTAAATGATGGTTGATGTCTACCTTTTTAATACTTGCTTCTGGCTGCAGCCGAGACTTACAGTGTGATGCATCCAACCCCAACCCTGGTTTTTGTTTCCCTTAAAAACTTGGGGAAATGGACAGCTTTTTGGGGGGGCACTTCCAGCAAATGGAGGGACCTATTTGGAATTCCCCACCCGGGTGGAGATCCACGGCGAGCCGGCCTTCCTAAAGGGACAGCAACATGGACACTCTGCCATCATTGCAGCTTCTTCTTTTTTTTTTTCCCCTGTCATATTTCCAGCTTTTTTGTGCTGACTTCCAGCAAATAGAGGGACCTGTTTTGAATTCCCTACCCGGGTGTAGATCCACGGCAAGCCGGCCTTCTTAAAGGGACAGGCACCCCCCCTGTCCCTTGACACCTGCTTCCCTCCTCGGCGTCACCGAAATCCCACAAAATGACTGAAAATAGGACCCCAAATGACATCACTCGGTCCGGTTTTTTGGGTCTCACTCGGGGGCTTCTTTGACTCTGGAAGGCATGGTGAACCAAAAGTGGACACTTGGGAAAAAAATCCCCACTTTACAGGTTGACACTTGGAAAAAAATCCCCACTTTATAAGTTGACACTTAGAAAAAATCCCGACTATATAAGTTGACACTTAGAAAAAATCCCCACTTTATTTTGGAAGTGTTGGTACACCAAAAGTTGACACTTAGAAAAAATCCCGACTTTATTTTGGAAGGGTTGGTACACCAAAAGTTGACACTTAGAAAAAATCCCGACTTTATTTTGGAAGGGTTGGTACACCAAAAGTTGACACTTAGAAAAAATCCCGACTTTATTTTGGAAGGGTTGGTACACCAAAAGTTGACACTTAGAAAAAATCCCAACTTTTACACTTAGAAAAAATCCAGCTTTTTGTTGCTGACTTCCATCAAATAGAGGGACTTTTTCCATGTTTCTTAACCGGGTGTCGATCCAAGGCGGGTGGGCCTTCTGGAAGCGACACCCTCCTTGACACTTAGAAAAAATCCAGCTTTTTGTTGCTGACTTCCATCAAATAGAGGGACTTTTTCCATGTTTCTTAACCGGGTGTCGATCCAAGGCGGGTGGGCCTTCTGGAAGCGACACCCTCCTTGACACTTAGAAAAAATCCAGCTTTTTGTTGCTGACTTCCATCAAATAGAGGGACTTTTTCCATGTTTCTTAACCGGGTGTCGATCCAAGGCGGGTGGGCCTTCTGGAAGCGACACCCTCCTTGACACTTAGAAAAAATCCAGCTTTTTGTTGCTGACTTCCATCAAATAGAGGGACTTTTTCCATGTTTCTTAACCGGGTGTCGATCCAAGGCAGGTGGGCCTTCTGGAAGCGACCCTCTCCTTCACACTTAGAAAAAATCCAGCTTTTTGTTGCTGACTTCCATTAAATAGAGGGACTTTTTTCATTTTTCTTAACCGGGTGTCGATCCAAGGCAGGTGGGCCTTCTGGAAGCGACACCCTCCTTGACACTTAGAAAAATTCCAGCTTTTTGTTGCTGACTTCCATTAACTAGAGGGACTTTTTTCATTTTTCTTAACCGGGTGTCGATCCAAGGCGGGTGGGCCTTCTGGAAGCGACACCCTCCTTGACACTTAGAAAAAATCCAGCTTTTTGTTGCTGACTTCCATCAAATAGAGGGACTTTTTCCATGTTTCTTAACCGGGTGTCGATCCAAGGCGGGTGGGCCTTCTGGAAGCGACACCCTCCTTGACACTTAGAAAAAATCCAGCTTTTTGTTGCTGACTTCCATCAAATAGAGGGACTTTTTCCATGTTTCTTAACCGGGTGTCGATCCAAGGCGGGTGGGCCTTCTGGAAGCGACACCCTCCTTGACACTTAGAAAAAATCCAGCTTTTTGTTGCTGACTTCCATCAAATAGAGGGACTTTTTCCATGTTTCTTAACCGGGTGTCGATCCAAGGCGGGTGGGCCTTCTGGAAGCGACACCCTCCTTGACACTTAGAAAAAATCCAGCTTTTTGTTGCTGACTTCCATCAAATAGAGGGACTTTTTCCATGTTTCTTAACCGGGTGTCGATCCAAGGCAGGTGGGCCTTCTGGAAGCGACCCTCTCCTTCACACTTAGAAAAAATCCAGCTTTTTGTTGCTGACTTCCATCAAATAGAGGGACTTTTTTCATTTTTCTTAACCGGGTGTCGATCCAAGGCAGGTGGGCCTTCTGGAAGCGACACCCTCCTTGACACTTAGAAAAAATCCAGCTTTTTGTTGCTGACTTCCATCAAATAGAGGGACTTTTTTCATTTTTCTTAACCGGGTGTCGATCCAAGGCAGGTGGGCCTTCTGGAAGCGACACCCTCCTTGACACTTAGAAAAATTCCAGCTTTTTGTTGCTGACTTCCATTAACTAGAGGGACTTTTTTCATTTTTCTTAACCGGGTGGTGATCCAAGGCAGGTGGGCCTTCTGGAAGCGACACCCTCCTTGACACTTAGAAAAAATCCAGCTTTTTGTTGCTGACTTCCATCAAATAGAGGGACTTTTTTCATTTTTCTTAACCGGGTGTCGATCCAAGGCAGGTGGGCCTTCTGGAAGCGACACCCTCCTTGACACTTAGAAAAAATCCAGCTTTTTGTTGCTGACTTCCATTAACTAGAGGGACTTTTTTCATTTTTCTTAACCGGGTGGTGATCCAAGGCAGGTGGGCCTTCTGGAAGCGACACCCTCCTTGACACTTAGAAAAAATCCAGCTTTTTGTTGCTGACTTCCATCAAATAGAGGGACTTTTTTCATTTTTCTTAACCGGGTGTCGATCCAAGGCAGGTGGGCCTTCTGGAAGCGACACCCTCCTTGACACTTAGAAAAAATCCAGCTTTTTGTTGCTGACTTCCATTAACTAGAGGGACTTTTTTCATTTTTCTTAACCGGGTGGTGATCCAAGGCAGGTGGGCCTTCTGGAAGCGACACCCTCCTTGACACTTAGAAAAATTCCAGCTTTTTGTTGCTGACTTCCATTAACTAGAGGGACTTTTTTCATTTTTCTTAACCGGGTGGTGATCCAAGGCAGGTGGGCCTTCTGGAAGCGACACCCTCCTTGACACTTAGAAAAAATCCAGCTTTTTGTTGCTGACTTCCATCAAATAGAGGGACTTTTTTCATTTTTCTTAACCGGGTGTCGATCCAAGAATGGTGGGCCTTCTGGAAGTGACACCCTCCTTGACACTTAGAAAAATTCCAGCTTTTTGTTGCTGACTTCCATCAAATAGAGGGACCTATTTGGAATTCCCCACCCGGGTGGAGATCCACGGCAAGCCGGCTTTCCTAAAGGGACAGGCACATGGACACTATTCGCAGCTTCTTTTTTTTTTTTTGGCACTGACTTCCAGCTAAGGGTGCAGCGGCGGCGGAAGTCCACCGGAGGGCTCCAAATCCCCGCTTTCCTTTTCAGGCTTAAAGTTGCCTTTCCCTCTTTAGAGCCTTGGGCAAATGTACAGCTATATTTTGTGCTGACTTCCAGCAAATAGAGGGACCTATTTTGAATTCCCTACCCGGGTGTAGATCCACGGCAA
>NW_026907000.1:57500-65000 GCF_033978795.1 Nerophis ophidion | reverse complement strand
ACTTTTGAGTCCCAAAATAGCTCACTTTGACTCGGACACATTTCCTGCCAATTCGGCCTGTCTAAGCCTGGCGCACCTACTAACGTGATGGGGGTGTTTTGGTAGACCTGGTAAAAACAGGGAAAATCGAAAGAGGCTTAAAGTAGGCTAGAACTCAAGCCTCTCTCGTTGTTGGACTTAGAAAAAATCCGGCTCGAAAAATAAATCCCATTGAAATGCATTGGGCTTGGCGCTGGGATTTTTTTCTAAGTATGTGAACGAAAGAGGCTAAGGAGGCTGGAAGTTAGGCCTCTCTCGTTGTTGGACTTAGAAAAAATCCACTTTTTTTGCACGGGATTTTTTCTAAGTGTCACATGGAAGAGGCTAAACAGGCTGGAGGCCAGGCCTCTCTCGTTGTTGGACTTAGAAAAAATCCCAAAAGTGGACACTCTGACAAAATCACGCATGTTGACACTTAGGCAAAAAATCCAACTTTTGCTCCACGGAAGAAAGAGGCTAAGGAGGCTGGAAGTTAGGCCTCTCTCGTTGTTGGACTTAGAAAAAATCCACTTTTTTTGCACGGGATTTTTTCTAAGTGTCTCATGGAAGAGGCTAGACAGGCTGGAGGCCAGGCCTCTCTCGTTGTTGGACTTTGAAAAAATCCCAAAAGTGGACACTCTGACAAAATCACGCATGTTGACACTTTGGCAAAAAATCCAACTTTTTTGGACTTGGCCCGGCTTTTCTTCCATTTGTCCCCCACTTGGGCTGGTTCACTCCTGGGTATCTTTTGGTCATTCCCGGGGGCCCCGGAGCTCGCGCAGCTCGCTGCGGGACTTCTGGAACTCCATCCTGGGTAGGATTTTTAAACAATTTCGGACCTTTTTCCAACTTTTTCTCAAATTGTCCCCCACTTTCGCTGGTTCACTCCTGGGTATCTTTTGGTCATTCCCGGGGGTCCCGGAGCTCGCGCAGCTCGCTGCGGGACTTCTGGAACTCCATCCTGGGTAGGATTTTTAAACAATTTCGGACCTTTTTCCAACTTTTTCTCAAATTGTCCCCCACTTTTGATGGTTCACTTCTGGGTGCCTTTTGGTCATTCCCGGTGTTCCTGCGGCTCGCGCAGCTCGCTGCGGGGCTTCTGGAACTCCATCCTGGGTAGGATTTTTAATCAATTTCGGACCTTTTTCCAACTTTTTCTCAAATTGTCCCCCACTTTTGATGGTTCACTTCTGGGTGCCTTTTGGTCATTCCCGGTGTTCCTGCGGCTCGTGCAGCTCGCTGCGGGACTTGTGGAACTCCATCCTGGGTAGGATTTTTAATCAATTTCGGACCTTTTTCCAACTTTTTCTCAACTTGTCCCCCACTTTTGATGGTTCACTTCTGGGTGCCTTTTGGTCATTCCCGGTGTTCCTGCGGCTCGCGCAGCTCGCTGCGGGGCTTCTGGAACTCCATCCTGGGTAGGATTTTTAATCAATTTCGGACCTTTTTCCAACTTTTTCTCAAATTGTCCCCCACTTTTGATGGTTCACTTCTGGGTGCCTTTTGGTCATTCCCGGTGTTCCTGCGGCTCGTGCAGCTCGCTGCGGGACTTGTGGAACTCCATCCTGGGTAGGATTTTTAATCAATTTCGGACCTTTTTCCAACTTTTTCTCAAATTGTCCCCCACTTTTGATGGTTCACTTCTGGGTGCCTTTTGGTCATTCCCGGTGTTCCTGCGGCTCGCGCAGCTCGCTGCGGGGCTTCTGGAACTCCATCCTGGGTAGGATTTTTAATCAATTTCGGACCTTTTTCCAACTTTTTCTCAAATTGTCCCCCACTTTTGATGGTTCACTTCTGGGTGCCTTTTGGTCATTCCCGGTGTTCCTGCGGCTCGTGCAGCTCGCTGCGGGGCTTCTGGAACTCCATCCTGGGTAGGATTTTTAATCAATTTCGGACCTTTTTCCAACTTTTTCTCAAATTGTCCCCCACTTTTGATGGTTCACTTCTGGGTGCCTTTTGGTCATTCCCGGTGTTCCTGCGGCTCGCGCAGCTCGCTGCGGGGCTTCTGGAACTCCATCCTGGGTAGGATTTTTAATCAATTTCGGACCTTTTTCCAACTTTTTCTCAAATTGTCCCCCACTTTTGATGGTTCACTTCTGGGTGCCTTTTGGTCATTCCCGGTGTTCCTGCGGCTCGTGCAGCTCGCTGCGGGACTCGTGGAACTCCATCCTGGGTAGGATTTTTAAACAATTTGGTACTTTTTCCTCCTTTTCCTCCATTTTTCCCCCACTTTCGCTGGTTCACTTCTGGGTGCCTTTTGGTCATTCCCGGTGTTCCTGCGGCTCGTGCAGCTCGCTGCAGGGCTTCTGGAACTCCATCCTGGGTAGGATTTTTAAACAATTTGGCACTTTTTCCTCCTTTTCCTCCATTTTTCCCCCACTTTCGCTGGTTCACTTCTGGGTGCCTTTTGGTCATTCCCGGTGTTCCTGCGGCTCGTGCAGCTCGCTGCGGGACTTGTGGAACTCCATCCTGGGTAGGATTTTTAAACAATTTGGTACTTTTTCCTCCTTTTCCTCCATTTTTCCCCCACTTTCGCTGGTTCACTTCTGGGTGCCTTTTGGTCATTCCCGGTGTTCCTGCGGCTCGTGCAGCTCGCTGCGGGACTTGTGGAACTCCATCCTGGGTAGGATTTTTAAACAATTTGGTACTTTTTCCTCCTTTTCCTCCATTTTTCCCCCACTTTCGCTGGTTCACTTCTGGGTGCCTTTTGGTCATTCCCGGTGTTCCTGCGGCTCGTGCAGCTCGCTGCGGGACTTGTGGAACTCTACCCTGGGTGGGATCATATGATTTTCAACCCATTTTGGACCTTTTTCCCGACTTTCCCTCCATTTCCCTCCCACTTTCGATGGTCCACTCCTGGGTGTCTTTTGGTCATTCCCGGGACCCGGGAAGCCTCGGGCCTGCGGCGGGACTTGTGGATCTCCATGCTGGGCATGATTTTATGAGTTTTCTGGACTTTCTCTTCCCCGGGACCCGGGAGGCAGGCGGCTGGACGTTATGCCCCCTAAAATCCCTCCCTTTGCTCGTAAGGCCAATTTTCCTCCGGATTTACTCTCTATAGACCCCAAGGAAAAAAATACCCGACCGGCGTCCATTTTTGACATCGGTCTCCAATCTAGGGCACGCGGGCCGAAAGCGGTACGCCGGTTCCGAAATCCGGCCCCCGCATTTTTTGGGTATTTTTTGAAAAAAATGGCATTTTTGGGACCGGGGGGACTTGCTGGACTCAGTCCCGGGTGCGGATTTTGAAAACTTTGAGGACTTTTGGATTTTCCCCCAGCTTTTCTCCCCCACTTGCAGTTTGACTTTGCGGGGTGCGTTACGGCTGTGCCGGGCGTCCCTGGACTCGGGTGGCCAGCTGCGGGGCTGGTGGGGGACTGATTTTTGAACACTTTGAGGACTTTTGGCTACTATGCCAGCTTTTCTCCCCCACTTGCAGTGTGACTTTGCGGGCCTTGTTACGGAGGTGCCGGGCTTCCCTGGACTCGGGTGGCCAGCTGCGGGACTCGTGGGACTGATTTTGGAACACTTTGAGGACATTCAACTTCTTTCCCAGCTTTTTTCCCCTCCACTTCCAGTTTGACTTTGCGGGGTGCGTTATGGACGTGCTGGGCATCCCGGAACTCGGGCGGCCGGCTGCGGGACATTTTGCCCTCCTCCAAACCCCAGCCCTCTTTGTTTATCATGCCTATTTTCTGCTGGACACACACCCTCTCTTTTGAGCTGCCTCTTTTTTTTAATTTGGATATGATTTATTGATGAATGGATTTGTTTTCCCCTTTTTAAATGATGGTTGATGTCTACCTTTTTAATACTTGCTTCTGGCTGCAGCCGAGACTTACAGTGTGATGCATCCAACCCCAACCCTGGTTTTTGTTTCCCTTAAAAACTTGGGGAAATGGACAGCTTTTTGGGGGGGCACTTCCAGCAAATGGAGGGACCTATTTGGAATTCCCCACCCGGGTGGAGATCCACGGCGAGCCGGCCTTCCTAAAGGGACAGCAACATGGACACTCTGCCATCATTGCAGCTTCTTCTTTTTTTTTTTCCCCTGTCATATTTCCAGCTTTTTTGTGCTGACTTCCAGCAAATAGAGGGACCTGTTTTGAATTCCCTACCCGGGTGTAGATCCACGGCAAGCCGGCCTTCTTAAAGGGACAGGCACCCCCCCTGTCCCTTGACACCTGCTTCCCTCCTCGGCGTCACCGAAATCCCACAAAATGACTGAAAATAGGACCCCAAATGACATCACTCGGTCCGGTTTTTTGGGTCTCACTCGGGGGCTTCTTTGACTCTGGAAGGCATGGTGAACCAAAAGTGGACACTTGGGAAAAAAATCCCCACTTTACAGGTTGACACTTGGAAAAAAATCCCCACTTTATAAGTTGACACTTAGAAAAAATCCCGACTATATAAGTTGACACTTAGAAAAAATCCCCACTTTATTTTGGAAGTGTTGGTACACCAAAAGTTGACACTTAGAAAAAATCCCGACTTTATTTTGGAAGGGTTGGTACACCAAAAGTTGACACTTAGAAAAAATCCCGACTTTATTTTGGAAGGGTTGGTACACCAAAAGTTGACACTTAGAAAAAATCCCGACTTTATTTTGGAAGGGTTGGTACACCAAAAGTTGACACTTAGAAAAAATCCCAACTTTTACACTTAGAAAAAATCCAGCTTTTTGTTGCTGACTTCCATCAAATAGAGGGACTTTTTCCATGTTTCTTAACCGGGTGTCGATCCAAGGCGGGTGGGCCTTCTGGAAGCGACACCCTCCTTGACACTTAGAAAAAATCCAGCTTTTTGTTGCTGACTTCCATCAAATAGAGGGACTTTTTCCATGTTTCTTAACCGGGTGTCGATCCAAGGCGGGTGGGCCTTCTGGAAGCGACACCCTCCTTGACACTTAGAAAAAATCCAGCTTTTTGTTGCTGACTTCCATCAAATAGAGGGACTTTTTCCATGTTTCTTAACCGGGTGTCGATCCAAGGCGGGTGGGCCTTCTGGAAGCGACACCCTCCTTGACACTTAGAAAAAATCCAGCTTTTTGTTGCTGACTTCCATCAAATAGAGGGACTTTTTCCATGTTTCTTAACCGGGTGTCGATCCAAGGCAGGTGGGCCTTCTGGAAGCGACCCTCTCCTTCACACTTAGAAAAAATCCAGCTTTTTGTTGCTGACTTCCATTAAATAGAGGGACTTTTTTCATTTTTCTTAACCGGGTGTCGATCCAAGGCAGGTGGGCCTTCTGGAAGCGACACCCTCCTTGACACTTAGAAAAATTCCAGCTTTTTGTTGCTGACTTCCATTAACTAGAGGGACTTTTTTCATTTTTCTTAACCGGGTGTCGATCCAAGGCGGGTGGGCCTTCTGGAAGCGACACCCTCCTTGACACTTAGAAAAAATCCAGCTTTTTGTTGCTGACTTCCATCAAATAGAGGGACTTTTTCCATGTTTCTTAACCGGGTGTCGATCCAAGGCGGGTGGGCCTTCTGGAAGCGACACCCTCCTTGACACTTAGAAAAAATCCAGCTTTTTGTTGCTGACTTCCATCAAATAGAGGGACTTTTTCCATGTTTCTTAACCGGGTGTCGATCCAAGGCGGGTGGGCCTTCTGGAAGCGACACCCTCCTTGACACTTAGAAAAAATCCAGCTTTTTGTTGCTGACTTCCATCAAATAGAGGGACTTTTTCCATGTTTCTTAACCGGGTGTCGATCCAAGGCGGGTGGGCCTTCTGGAAGCGACACCCTCCTTGACACTTAGAAAAAATCCAGCTTTTTGTTGCTGACTTCCATCAAATAGAGGGACTTTTTCCATGTTTCTTAACCGGGTGTCGATCCAAGGCAGGTGGGCCTTCTGGAAGCGACCCTCTCCTTCACACTTAGAAAAAATCCAGCTTTTTGTTGCTGACTTCCATCAAATAGAGGGACTTTTTTCATTTTTCTTAACCGGGTGTCGATCCAAGGCAGGTGGGCCTTCTGGAAGCGACACCCTCCTTGACACTTAGAAAAAATCCAGCTTTTTGTTGCTGACTTCCATCAAATAGAGGGACTTTTTTCATTTTTCTTAACCGGGTGTCGATCCAAGGCAGGTGGGCCTTCTGGAAGCGACACCCTCCTTGACACTTAGAAAAATTCCAGCTTTTTGTTGCTGACTTCCATTAACTAGAGGGACTTTTTTCATTTTTCTTAACCGGGTGGTGATCCAAGGCAGGTGGGCCTTCTGGAAGCGACACCCTCCTTGACACTTAGAAAAAATCCAGCTTTTTGTTGCTGACTTCCATCAAATAGAGGGACTTTTTTCATTTTTCTTAACCGGGTGTCGATCCAAGGCAGGTGGGCCTTCTGGAAGCGACACCCTCCTTGACACTTAGAAAAAATCCAGCTTTTTGTTGCTGACTTCCATTAACTAGAGGGACTTTTTTCATTTTTCTTAACCGGGTGGTGATCCAAGGCAGGTGGGCCTTCTGGAAGCGACACCCTCCTTGACACTTAGAAAAAATCCAGCTTTTTGTTGCTGACTTCCATCAAATAGAGGGACTTTTTTCATTTTTCTTAACCGGGTGTCGATCCAAGGCAGGTGGGCCTTCTGGAAGCGACACCCTCCTTGACACTTAGAAAAAATCCAGCTTTTTGTTGCTGACTTCCATTAACTAGAGGGACTTTTTTCATTTTTCTTAACCGGGTGGTGATCCAAGGCAGGTGGGCCTTCTGGAAGCGACACCCTCCTTGACACTTAGAAAAATTCCAGCTTTTTGTTGCTGACTTCCATTAACTAGAGGGACTTTTTTCATTTTTCTTAACCGGGTGGTGATCCAAGGCAGGTGGGCCTTCTGGAAGCGACACCCTCCTTGACACTTAGAAAAAATCCAGCTTTTTGTTGCTGACTTCCATCAAATAGAGGGACTTTTTTCATTTTTCTTAACCGGGTGTCGATCCAAGAATGGTGGGCCTTCTGGAAGTGACACCCTCCTTGACACTTAGAAAAATTCCAGCTTTTTGTTGCTGACTTCCATCAAATAGAGGGACTTTTTCCATGTTTCTTAACCGGGTGTCGATCCAAGGCAGGTGGGCCTTCTGGAAGCGACACCCTCCTTCACACTTAGAAAAAATCCAGCTTTTTGTTGCTGACTTCCATTAAGTAGAGGGACTTTTTTCTTTTTTCTTAACCGGGTGGTGATCCAAGGCGGGTGGGCCTTCTGGAAGCGACACCCTCCTTGACACTTAGAAAAAATCCAGCTTTTTGTTGCTGACTTCCATTAACTAGAGGGACTTTTTTCATTTTTCTTAACCGGGTGGTGATCCAAGGCAGGTGGGCCTTCTGGAAGCGACACCCTCCTTGACACTTAGAAAAATTCCAGCTTTTTGTTGCTGACTTCCATTAAGTAGAGGGACTTTTTTCTTTTTTCTTAACCGGGTGGTGATCCAAGGCGGGTGGGCCTTCTGGAAGCGACACCCTCCTTGACACTTAGAAAA
>NW_026907000.1:37500-45000 GCF_033978795.1 Nerophis ophidion | reverse complement strand
CCTCAGAGCCTGGAAGAACCATTCGAAAAAAGAACCATCGAAAAGAGGGGGAAAATCCAACTTTTGAGTCCCAAAATAGCTCACTTTGACTCGGACACATTTCCTGCCAATTCGGCCTGTCTAAGCCTGGCGCACCTACTAACGTGATGGGGGTGTTTTGGTAGACCTGGTAAAAACAGGGAAAATCGAAAGAGGCTTAAAGTAGGCTAGAACTCAAGCCTCTCTCGTTGTTGGACTTAGAAAAAATCCGGCTCGAAAAATAAATCCCATTGAAATGCATTGGGCTTGGCGCTGGGATTTTTTTCTAAGTATGTGAACGAAAGAGGCTAAGGAGGCTGGAAGTTAGGCCTCTCTCGTTGTTGGACTTAGAAAAAATCCACTTTTTTTGCACGGGATTTTTTCTAAGTGTCACATGGAAGAGGCTAAACAGGCTGGAGGCCAGGCCTCTCTCGTTGTTGGACTTAGAAAAAATCCCAAAAGTGGACACTCTGACAAAATCACGCATGTTGACACTTAGGCAAAAAATCCAACTTTTGCTCCACGGAAGAAAGAGGCTAAGGAGGCTGGAACTTAGGCCTCTCTCGTTGTTGGACTTAGAAAAAATCCACTTTTTTTGCACGGGATTTTTTCTAAGTGTCTCATGGAAGAGGCTAGACAGGCTGGAGGCCAGGCCTCTCTCGTTGTTGGACTTTGAAAAAATCCCAAAAGTGGACACTCTGACAAAATCACGCATGTTGACACTTTGGCAAAAAATCCAACTTTTTTGGACTTGGCCCGGCTTTTCTTCCATTTGTCCCCCACTTGGGCTGGTTCACTCCTGGGTATCTTTTGGTCATTCCCGGGGGCCCCGGAGCTCGCGCAGCTCGCTGCGGGACTTCTGGAACTCCATCCTGGGTAGGATTTTTAAACAATTTCGGACCTTTTTCCAACTTTTTCTCAAATTGTCCCCCACTTTCGCTGGTTCACTCCTGGGTATCTTTTGGTCATTCCCGGGGGTCCCGGAGCTCGCGCAGCTCGCTGCGGGACTTCTGGAACTCCATCCTGGGTAGGATTTTTAAACAATTTCGGACCTTTTTCCAACTTTTTCTCAAATTGTCCCCCACTTTGGCTGGTTCACTCCTGGGTATCTTTTGGTCATTCCCGGTGTTCCTGCGGCTCGGGCAGCTCACTGCGGGGCTTCTGGAACTCCATCCTGGGTAGGATTTTTAAACAATTTCGGCCCTTTTTCCAACTTTTTCTCAAATTGTCCCCCACTTTTGATGGTTCACTTCTGGGTGCCTTTTGGTCATTCCCGGTGTTCCTGCGGCTCGCGCAGCTCGCTGCGGGGCTTCTGGAACTCCATCCTGGGTAGGATTTTTAATCAATTTCGGACCTTTTTCCAACTTTTTCTCAAATTGTCCCCCACTTTTGATGGTTCACTTCTGGGTGCCTTTTGGTCATTCCCGGTGTTCCTGCGGCTCGTGCAGCTCGCTGCGGGACTTGTGGAACTCCATCCTGGGTAGGATTTTTAATCAATTTCGGACCTTTTTCCAACTTTTTCTCAAATTGTCCCCCACTTTTGATGGTTCACTTCTGGGTGCCTTTTGGTCATTCCCGGTGTTCCTGCGGCTCGCGCAGCTCGCTGCGGGGCTTCTGGAACTCCATCCTGGGTAGGATTTTTAATCAATTTCGGACCTTTTTCCAACTTTTTCTCAAATTGTCCCCCACTTTTGATGGTTCACTTCTGGGTGCCTTTTGGTCATTCCCGGTGTTCCTGCGGCTCGCGCAGCTCGCTGCGGGGCTTCTGGAACTCCATCCTGGGTAGGATTTTTAATCAATTTCGGACCTTTTTCCAACTTTTTCTCAAATTGTCCCCCACTTTTGATGGTTCACTTCTGGGTGCCTTTTGGTCATTCCCGGTGTTCCTGCGGCTCGTGCAGCTCGCTGCGGGACTTGAGGAACTCCATCCTGGGTAGGATTTTTAATCAATTTCGGACCTTTTTCCAACTTTTTCTCAAATTGTCCCCCACTTTTGATGGTTCACTTCTGGGTGCCTTTTGGTCATTCCCGGTGTTCCTGCGGCTCGCGCAGCTCGCTGCGGGGCTTCTGGAACTCCATCCTGGGTAGGATTTTTAATCAATTTCGGACCTTTTTCCAACTTTTTCTCAAATTGTCCCCCACTTTTGATGGTTCACTTCTGGGTGCCTTTTGGTCATTCCCGGTGTTCCTGCGGCTCGTGCAGCTCGCTGCGGGGCTTCTGGAACTCCATCCTGGGTAGGATTTTTAATCAATTTCGGACCTTTTTTCCAACTTTTTCTCAAATTGTCCCCCACTTTTGATGGTTCACTTCTGGGTGCCTTTTGGTCATTCCCGGTGTTCCTGCGGCTCGCGCAGCTCGCTGCGGGGCTTCTGGAACTCCATCCCGGGTAGGATTTTTAATCAATTTCGGACCTTTTTCCAACTTTTTCTCAAATTGTCCCCCACTTTTGATGGTTCACTTCTGGGTGCCTTTTGGTCATTCCCGGTGTTCCTGCGGCTCGTGCAGCTCGCTGCGGGACTTCTGGAACTCCATCCTGGGTAGGATTTTTAATCAATTTCGGACCTTTTTCCAACTTTTTCTCAAATTGTCCCCCACTTTTGATGGTTCACTTCTGGGTGCCTTTTGGTCATTCCCGGTGTTCCTGCGGCTCGTGCAGCTCGCTGCGGGACTCGTGGAACTCCATCCTGGGTAGGATTTTTAAACAATTTGGTACTTTTTCCTCCTTTTCCTCCATTTTTCCCCCACTTTCGCTGGTTCACTTCTGGGTGCCTTTTGGTCATTCCCGGTGTTCCTGCGGCTCGTGCAGCTCGCTGCAGGGCTTCTGGAACTCCATCCTGGGTAGGATTTTTAAACAATTTGGCACTTTTTCCTCCTTTTCCTCCATTTTTCCCCCACTTTCGCTGGTTCACTTCTGGGTGCCTTTTGGTCATTCCCGGTGTTCCTGCGGCTCGTGCAGCTCGCTGCGGGACTTGTGGAACTCCATCCTGGGTAGGATTTTTAAACAATTTGGTACTTTTTCCTCCTTTTCCTCCATTTTTCCCCCACTTTCGCTGGTTCACTTCTGGGTGCCTTTTGGTCATTCCCGGTGTTCCTGCGGCTCGTGCAGCTCGCTGCGGGACTTGTGGAACTCCATCCTGGGTAGGATTTTTAAACAATTTGGTACTTTTTCCTCCTTTTCCTCCATTTTTCCCCCACTTTCGCTGGTTCACTTCTGGGTGCCTTTTGGTCATTCCCGGTGTTCCTGCGGCTCGTGCAGCTCGCTGCGGGACTTGTGGAACTCTACCCTGGGTGGGATCATATGATTTTCAACCCATTTTGGACCTTTTTCCCGACTTTCCCTCCATTTCCCTCCCACTTTCGATGGTCCACTCCTGGGTGTCTTTTGGTCATTCCCGGGACCCGGGAAGCCTCGGGCCTGCGGCGGGACTTGTGGATCTCCATGCTGGGCATGATTTTATGAGTTTTCTGGACTTTCTCTTCCCCGGGACCCGGGAGGCACGCGGCTGGACGTTATGCCCCCTAAAATCCCTCCCTTTGCTCGTAAGGCCAATTTTCCTCCGGATTTACTCTCTATAGACCCCAAGGAAAAAAATACCCGACCGGCGTCCATTTTTGACATCGGTCTCCAATCTAGGGCACGCGGGCCGAAAGCGGTACGCCGGTTCCGAAATCCGGCCCCCGCATTTTTTGGGTATTTTTTGAAAAAAATGGCATTTTTGGGACCGGGGGGACTTGCTGGACTCAGTCCCGGGTGCGGATTTTGAAAACGTTGAGGACTTTTGGATTTTCCCCCAGCTTTTCTCCCCCACTTGCAGTTTGACTTTGCGGGGTGCGTTACGGCTGTGCCGGGCGTCCCTGGACTCGGGTGGCCAGCTGCGGGGCTGGTGGGGGACTGATTTTTGAACACTTTGAGGACTTTTGGCTACTCTGCCAGCTTTTCTCCCCCACTTGCAGTGTGACTTTGCGGGCCTTGTTACGGAGGTGCCGGGCTTCCCTGGACTCGGGTGGCCAGCTGCGGGACTTGTGGGACTGATTTTGGAACACTTTGAGGACATTTAACTTCTTTCCCAGCTTTTTTCCCCTCCACTTCCAGTTTGACTTTGCGGGGTGCGTTATGGACGTGCTGGGCATCCCGGAACTCGGGCGGCCGGCTGCGGGACATTTTGCCCTCCTCCAAACCCCAGCCCTCTTTGTTTATCATGCCTATTTTCTGCTGGACACACACCCTCTCTTTTGAGCTGCCTCTTTTTTTAAATTTGGATATGATTTATTGATGAATGGATTTGTTTTCCCCTTTTTAAATGATGGTTGATGTCTATCTTTTTAATACTTGCTTCTGGCTGCAGCCGAGACTTACAGTGTGATGCATCCAACCCCAACCCTGGTTTTTGTTTCCCTTAAAAACTTGGGGAAATGGACAGCTTTTTGGGGGGGCACTTCCAGCAAATGGAGGGACCTATTTGGAATTCCCCACCCGGGTGGAGATCCACGGCGAGCCGGCCTTCCTAAAGGGACAGCAACATGGACACTCTGCCATCATTGCAGCTTCTTTTTTTTTTTGGGGCACTCTGTCATATTTCCAGCTTTTTTTCGTGCTGACTTCCAGCAAATAGAGGGACCTGTTTTGAATTCCCTACCCGGGTGTAGATCCACGGCAAGCCGGCCTTCTTAAAGGGACAGGCACCCCCCTGTCCCTTGACACCTGCTTCCCTCCTCGGCGTCACCGAAATCCCACAAAATGACTGAAAATAGGACCCCAAATGACATCACTCGGTCCGGTTCTTTGGGTCTCACTCGGGGGCTTCTTTGACTCTGGAAGGCATGGTGAACCAAAAGTAGACACTTGGAAAAAATCCCCACTTTACAAGTTGACACTTTGAAAAAAAATCCCGACTATATAAGTTGACACTTGGAAAAAATCCCCACTTTATAAGTTGACACTTGGAAAAAATCCCGACTTTATAAGTTGACACTTAGAAAAAATCCCCACTTTATAAGTTGACACTTAGAAAAAATCCCGACTTTATAAGTTGACACTTAGAAAAAATCCCCACTTTATTTTGGAAAGGTTGGTACACCAAAAGTGGACACTTAGAAAAAATCCCCACTTTATTTTGGAAAGGTTGGTACACCAAAAGTGGACACTTAGAAAAAATCCCGACTTTGACTTTCGCAGGTCTATTACACTAAAAGTTGACACTCTGTCATATTTCCAGCTTTTTTTTGTGCTGACTTCCAGCAGATAGAGGGACCTATTTTGAATTCCCTACCCTGGTGCAGAACCACGGCAAGCCGGCCTTCCTAAAGGCACAGGCACATGGACACTCTGCCATAAGTGCAGCTTTTTCTTCTAAGGGTGCAGCGGCGGCGGAAGTCCACCGGAGGGCTCCAAATCCCCGCTTTCCTTTTTAGGCTTAAAGTGGCTTTTCCCTCCTTAAAAACTTGGGGAAATGGACAGCTTTTTGGTGGGGCACTTCCAGCAAATAGAGGGACCTATTTGGAATTCCCCACCCGGGTGGAGATCCACGGCAAGCCGGCCTTCTTAAAGGGACAGGCACATGGACACTCTGCCATCATTGCAGCTTCTTCTTTTTTTTTTCCCCCTGTCATATTTCCAGCTTTTTCGTGCTGACTTCCAGCAAATAGAGGGACCTGTTTTGAATTCCCTACCCGGGTGTAGATCCACGGCAAGCCGGCCTTCTTAAAGGGACAGGCACCCCCCTGTCCCTTGACACCTGCTTCCCTCCTCGGCGTCACCGAAATCCCACAAAATGACTGAAAATAGGACCCCAAATGACATCACTCGGTCCGGTTTTTTGGGTCTCACTCGGGGGCTTCTTTGACTCTGGAAGGCATGGTGAACCAAAAGTGGACACTTGGAAAAAAAATCCCCACTTTACAGGTTGACACTTGGAAAAGAATCCCCACTTTATAAATTGACACTTGGAAAAAATCCCGACTATATAAGTTGACACTTAGAAAAAATCCCGACTATATAAGTTGACACTTAGAAAAAATCCCCACTTTATTTTGGAAGTGTTGGTACACCAAAAGTTGACACTTAGAAAAAATCCCGACTTTATTTTGGAAGGGTTGGTACACCAAAAGTTGACACTTAGAAAAAATCCCGACTTTATTTTGGAAGGGTTGGTACACCAAAAGTTGACACTTAGAAAAAATCCCGACTTTATTTTGGAAGGGTTGGTACACCAAAAGTTGACACTTAGAAAAAATCCCAACTTTTACACTTAGAAAAAATCCAGCTTTTTGTTGCTGACTTCCATCAAATAGAGGGACTTTTTCCATGTTTCTTAACCGGGTGTCGATCCAAGGCAGGTGGGCCTTCTGGAAGCGACACCCTCCTTGACACTTAGAAAAAATCCAGCTTTTTGTTGCTGACTTCCATCAAATAGAGGGACTTTTTCCATGTTTCTTAACCGGGTGTCGATCCAAGGCAGGTGGGCCTTCTGGAAGCGACACCCTCCTTGACACTTAGAAAAAATCCAGCTTTTTGTTGCTGACTTCCATCAAATAGAGGGACTTTTTCCATGTTTCTTAACCGGGTGTCGATCCAAGGCAGGTGGGCCTTCTGGAAGCGACCCTCTCCTTCACACTCTGTCATATTTTCAGCTTTTTTGTGCTGACTTCCATTCAATAGAGGGACTTTTTCCATGTTTCTTAACCGGGTGTCGATCCAAGGCAGGTGGGCCTTCTGGAAGCGACACCCTCCTTCACACTTAGAAAAAATCCAGCTTTTTGTTGCTGACTTCCATTAAGTAGAGGGACTTTTTTCTTTTTTCTTAACCGGGTGGTGATCCAAGGCGGGTGGGCCTTCTGGAAGCGACACCCTCCTTGACACTTAGAAAAAATCCAGCTTTTTGTTGCTGACTTCCATCAAATAGAGGGACTTTTTCCATGTTTCTTAACCGGGTGTCGATCCAAGGCAGGTGGGCCTTCTGGAAGCGACACCCTCCTTCACACTTAGAAAAAATCCAGCTTTTTGTTGCTGACTTCCATTAAGTAGAGGGACTTTTTTCTTTTTTCTTAACCGGGTGGTGATCCAAGGCGGGTGGGCCTTCTGGAAGCGACACCCTCCTTGACACTTAGAAAAAATCCAGCTTTTTGTTGCTGACTTCCATTAACTAGAGGGACTTTTTTCATTTTTCTTAACCGGGTGGTGATCCAAGGCAGGTGGGCCTTCTGGAAGCGACACCCTCCTTGACACTTAGAAAAATTCCAGCTTTTTGTTGCTGACTTCCATTAAGTAGAGGGACTTTTTTCTTTTTTCTTAACCGGGTGGTGATCCAAGGCGGGTGGGCCTTCTGGAAGCGACACCCTCCTTGACACTTAGAAAAAATCCAGCTTTTTGTTGCTGACTTCCATTAAATAGAGGGACTTTTTTCATTTTTCTTAACCGGGTGTCGATCCAAGGCGGGTGGGCCTTCTGGAAGCGACACCCTCCTTGACACTCTGTCATATTT
>NW_026907000.1:15000-25000 GCF_033978795.1 Nerophis ophidion | reverse complement strand
CTGGCGCACCTACTAACGTGATGGGGGTGTTTTGGTAGACCTGGTAAAAACAGGGAAAATCGAAAGAGGCTTAAAGTAGGCTAGAACTCAAGCCTCTCTCGTTGTTGGACTTAGAAAAAATCCGGCTCGAAAAATAAATCCCATTGAAATGCATTGGGCTTGGCGCTGGGATTTTTTTCTAAGTATGTGAACGAAAGAGGCTAAGGAGGCTGGAAGTTAGGCCTCTCTCGTTGTTGGACTTAGAAAAAATCCACTTTTTTTGCACGGGATTTTTTCTAAGTGTCACATGGAAGAGGCTAAACAGGCTGGAGGCCAGGCCTCTCTCGTTGTTGGACTTAGAAAAAATCCCAAAAGTGGACACTCTGACAAAATCACGCATGTTGACACTTAGGCAAAAAATCCAACTTTTGCTCCACGGAAGAAAGAGGCTAAGGAGGCTGGAACTTAGGCCTCTCTCGTTGTTGGACTTAGAAAAAATCCACTTTTTTTGCACGGGATTTTTTCTAAGTGTCTCATGGAAGAGGCTAGACAGGCTGGAGGCCAGGCCTCTCTCGTTGTTGGACTTTGAAAAAATCCCAAAAGTGGACACTCTGACAAAATCACGCATGTTGACACTTTGGCAAAAAATCCAACTTTTTTGGACTTGGCCCGGCTTTTCTTCCATTTGTCCCCCACTTGGGCTGGTTCACTCCTGGGTATCTTTTGGTCATTCCCGGGGGCCCCGGAGCTCGCGCAGCTCGCTGCGGGACTTCTGGAACTCCATCCTGGGTAGGATTTTTAAACAATTTCGGACCTTTTTCCAACTTTTTCTCAAATTGTCCCCCACTTTCGCTGGTTCACTCCTGGGTATCTTTTGGTCATTCCCGGGGGTCCCGGAGCTCGCGCAGCTCGCTGCGGGACTTCTGGAACTCCATCCTGGGTAGGATTTTTAAACAATTTCGGACCTTTTTCCAACTTTTTCTCAAATTGTCCCCCACTTTGGCTGGTTCACTCCTGGGTATCTTTTGGTCATTCCCGGTGTTCCTGCGGCTCGGGCAGCTCACTGCGGGGCTTCTGGAACTCCATCCTGGGTAGGATTTTTAAACAATTTCGGCCCTTTTTCCAACTTTTTCTCAAATTGTCCCCCACTTTTGATGGTTCACTTCTGGGTGCCTTTTGGTCATTCCCGGTGTTCCTGCGGCTCGCGCAGCTCGCTGCGGGGCTTCTGGAACTCCATCCTGGGTAGGATTTTTAATCAATTTCGGACCTTTTTCCAACTTTTTCTCAAATTGTCCCCCACTTTTGATGGTTCACTTCTGGGTGCCTTTTGGTCATTCCCGGTGTTCCTGCGGCTCGTGCAGCTCGCTGCGGGACTTGTGGAACTCCATCCTGGGTAGGATTTTTAATCAATTTCGGACCTTTTTCCAACTTTTTCTCAAATTGTCCCCCACTTTTGATGGTTCACTTCTGGGTGCCTTTTGGTCATTCCCGGTGTTCCTGCGGCTCGCGCAGCTCGCTGCGGGGCTTCTGGAACTCCATCCTGGGTAGGATTTTTAATCAATTTCGGACCTTTTTCCAACTTTTTCTCAAATTGTCCCCCACTTTTGATGGTTCACTTCTGGGTGCCTTTTGGTCATTCCCGGTGTTCCTGCGGCTCGCGCAGCTCGCTGCGGGGCTTCTGGAACTCCATCCTGGGTAGGATTTTTAATCAATTTCGGACCTTTTTCCAACTTTTTCTCAAATTGTCCCCCACTTTTGATGGTTCACTTCTGGGTGCCTTTTGGTCATTCCCGGTGTTCCTGCGGCTCGTGCAGCTCGCTGCGGGACTTGAGGAACTCCATCCTGGGTAGGATTTTTAATCAATTTCGGACCTTTTTCCAACTTTTTCTCAAATTGTCCCCCACTTTTGATGGTTCACTTCTGGGTGCCTTTTGGTCATTCCCGGTGTTCCTGCGGCTCGCGCAGCTCGCTGCGGGGCTTCTGGAACTCCATCCTGGGTAGGATTTTTAATCAATTTCGGACCTTTTTCCAACTTTTTCTCAAATTGTCC
Organism: Nerophis ophidion; assembly: GCF_033978795.1. Lineage (NCBI taxonomy): Eukaryota > Metazoa > Chordata > Actinopteri > Syngnathiformes > Syngnathidae > Nerophis > Nerophis ophidion. The sequence continues at coordinate 22,971 of NW_026907000.1, read as the reverse complement.
CCCACTTTTGATGGTTCACTTCTGGGTGCCTTTTGGTCATTCCCGGTGTTCCTGCGGCTCGTGCAGCTCGCTGCGGGGCTTCTGGAACTCCATCCTGGGTAGGATTTTTAATCAATTTCGGACCTTTTTTCCAACTTTTTCTCAAATTGTCCCCCACTTTTGATGGTTCACTTCTGGGTGCCTTTTGGTCATTCCCGGTGTTCCTGCGGCTCGCGCAGCTCGCTGCGGGGCTTCTGGAACTCCATCCCGGGTAGGATTTTTAATCAATTTCGGACCTTTTTCCAACTTTTTCTCAAATTGTCCCCCACTTTTGATGGTTCACTTCTGGGTGCCTTTTGGTCATTCCCGGTGTTCCTGCGGCTCGTGCAGCTCGCTGCGGGACTTCTGGAACTCCATCCTGGGTAGGATTTTTAATCAATTTCGGACCTTTTTCCAACTTTTTCTCAAATTGTCCCCCACTTTTGATGGTTCACTTCTGGGTGCCTTTTGGTCATTCCCGGTGTTCCTGCGGCTCGTGCAGCTCGCTGCGGGACTCGTGGAACTCCATCCTGGGTAGGATTTTTAAACAATTTGGTACTTTTTCCTCCTTTTCCTCCATTTTTCCCCCACTTTCGCTGGTTCACTTCTGGGTGCCTTTTGGTCATTCCCGGTGTTCCTGCGGCTCGTGCAGCTCGCTGCAGGGCTTCTGGAACTCCATCCTGGGTAGGATTTTTAAACAATTTGGCACTTTTTCCTCCTTTTCCTCCATTTTTCCCCCACTTTCGCTGGTTCACTTCTGGGTGCCTTTTGGTCATTCCCGGTGTTCCTGCGGCTCGTGCAGCTCGCTGCGGGACTTGTGGAACTCCATCCTGGGTAGGATTTTTAAACAATTTGGTACTTTTTCCTCCTTTTCCTCCATTTTTCCCCCACTTTCGCTGGTTCACTTCTGGGTGCCTTTTGGTCATTCCCGGTGTTCCTGCGGCTCGTGCAGCTCGCTGCGGGACTTCTGGAACTCCATCCTGGGTAGGATTTTTAAACAATTTCGGACCTTTTTCCAACTTTTTCCTCAAATTGTCCCCCACTTTCGCTGGTTCACTCCTGGGTATCTTTTGGTCATTCCCGGGGGTCCCGGAGCTCGCGCAGCTCGCTGCGGGGCTTCTGGAACTCCATCCTGGGTAGGATTTTTAAACAATTTCGGACCTTTTTCCAACTTTTTCTCAAATTGTCCCCCACTTTTGATGGTTCACTTCTGGGTGCCTTTTGGTCATTCCCGGTGTTCCTGCGGCTCGCGCAGCTCGCTGCGGGGCTTCTGGAACTCCATCCTGGGTAGGATTTTTAATCAATTTCGGACCTTTTTCCAACTTTTTCTCAAATTGTCCCCCACTTTCGCTGGTTCACTTCTGGGTGCCTTTTGGTCATTCCCGGTGTTCCTGCGGCTCGTGCAGCTCGCTGCGGGACTTCTGGAACTCCATCCTGGGTAGGATTTTTAAACAATTTCGGACCTTTTTCCAACTTTTTCTCAAATTGTCCCCCACTTTCGCTGGTTCACTTCTGGGTGCCTTTTGGTCATTCCCGGTGTTCCCGCGGCTCGTGCAGCTCGCTGCGGGACTTCTGGAACTCCATCCTGGGTAGGATTTTTAATCAATTTCGGACCTTTTTCCAACTTTTTCTCAAATTGTCCCCCACTTTTGATGGTTCACTTCTGGGTGCCTTTTGGTCATTCCCGGTGTTCCTGCGGCTCGTGCAGCTCGCTGCGGGACTTCTGGAACTCCATCCTGGGTAGGATTTTTAATCAATTTCGGACCTTTTTCCAACTTTTTCTCAAATTGTCCCCCACTTTTGATGGTTCACTTCTGGGTGCCTTTTGGTCATTCCCGGTGTTCCTGCGGCTCGCGCAGCTCGCTGCGGGGCTTCTGGAACTCCATCCTGGGTAGGATTTTTAATCAATTTCGGACCTTTTTCCAACTTTTTCTCAAATTGTCCCCCACTTTTGATGGTTCACTTCTGGGTGCCTTTTGGTCATTCCCGGTGTTCCTGCGGCTCGCGCAGCTCGCTGCGGGGCTTCTGGAACTCCATCCTGGGTAGGATTTTTAATCAATTTCGGACCTTTTTCCAACTTTTTCTCAAATTGTCCCCCACTTTTGATGGTTCACTTCTGGGTGCCTTTTGGTCATTCCCGGTGTTCCTGCGGCTCGTGCAGCTCGCTGCGGGACTCGTGGAACTCCATCCTGGGTAGGATTTTTAAACAATTTGGTACTTTTTCCTCCTTTTCCTCCATTTTTCCCCCACTTTCGCTGGTTCACTTCTGGGTGCCTTTTGGTCATTCCCGGTGTTCCTGCGGCTCGTGCAGCTCGCTGCGGGACTCGTGGAACTCCATCCTGGGTAGGATTTTTAAACAATTTGGTACTTTTTCCTCCTTTTCCTCCATTTTTCCCCCACTTTCGCTGGTTCACTTCTGGGTGCCTTTTGGTCATTCCCGGTGTTCCTGCGGCTCGTGCAGCTCGCTGCGGGGCTTCTGGAACTCCATCCTGGGTAGGATTTTTAAACAATTTGGTACTTTTTCCTCCTTTTCCTCCATTTTTCCCCCACTTTCGCTGGTTCACTTCTGGGTGCCTTTTGGTCATTCCCGGTGTTCCTGCGGCTCGTGCAGCTCGCTGCGGGACTTGTGGAACTCCATCCTGGGTAGGATTTTTAAACAATTTGGTACTTTTTCCTCCTTTTCCTCCATTTTTCCCCCACTTTCGCTGGTTCACTTCTGGGTGCCTTTTGGTCATTCCCGGTGTTCCTGCGGCTCGTGCAGCTCGCTGCGGGACTTGTGGAACTCCATCCTGGGTAGGATTTTTAAACAATTTGGTACTTTTTCCTCCTTTTCCTCCATTTTCCCCCCACTTTCGCTGGTTCGCTTCTGGGTGCCTTTTGGTCATTCCCGGTGTTCCTGCGGCTCGTGCAGCTCGCTGCGGGACTTGTGGAACTCTACCCTGGGTGGGATCATATGATTTTCAACCCATTTTGGACCTTTTTCCCGACTTTCCCTCCATTTCCCTCCCACTTTCGATGGTCCACTCCTGGGTGTCTTTTGGTCATTCCCGGGACCCGGGAAGCCTCGGGCCTGCGGCGGGACTTGTGGATCTCCATGCTGGGCATGATTTTATGAGTTTTCTGGACTTTCTCTTCCCCGGGACCCGGGAGGCACGCGGCTGGACGTTATGCCCCCTAAAATCCCTCCCTTTGCTCGTAAGGCCAATTTTCCTCCGGATTTACTCTCTATAGACCCCAAGGAAAAAAATACCCGACCGGCGTCCATTTTTGACATCGGTCTCCAATCTAGGGCACGCGGGCCGAAAGCGGTACGCCGGTTCCGAAATCTGGCCCCCGCATTTTTTGGGTATTTTTTGAAAAAAATGGCATTTTTGGGACCGGGGGGACTTGCTGGACTCAGTCCCGGGTGCGGATTTTGAAAACGTTGAGGACTTTTGGATTTTCCCCCAGCTTTTCTCCCCCACTTGCAGTTTGACTTTGCGGGGTGCGTTACGGCTGTGCCGGGCGTCCCTGGACTCGGGTGGCCAGCTGCGGGGCTGGTGGGGGACTGATTTTTGAACACTTTGAGGACTTTTGGCTACTATGCCAGCTTTTCTCCCCCACTTGCAGTGTGACTTTGCGGGCCTTGTTACGGAGGTGCCGGGCTTCCCTGGACTCGGGTGGCCAGCTGCGGGACTCGTGGGACTGATTTTGGAACACTTTGAGGACATTCAACTTCTTTCCCAGCTTTTTTCCCCTCCACTTCCAGTTTGACTTTGCGGGGTGCGTTATGGACGTGCTGGGCATCCCGGAACTCGGGCGGCCGGCTGCGGGACATTTTGCCCTCCTCCAAACCCCAGCCCTCTTTGTTTATCATGCCTATTTTCTGCTGGACACACACCCTCTCTTTTGAGCTGCCTCTTTTTTTAAATTTGGATATGATTTATTGATGAATGGATTTGTTTTCCCCTTTTTAAATGATGGTTGATGTCTACCTTTTTAATACTTGCTTCTGGCTGCAGCCGAGACTTACAGTGTGATGCATCCAACCCCAACCCTGGTTTTTGTTTCCCTTAAAAACTTGGGGAAATGGACAGCTTTTTGGGGGGGCACTTCCAGCAAATGGAGGGACCTATTTGGAATTCCCCACCCGGGTGGAGATCCACGGCGAGCCGGCCTTCCTAAAGGGACAGCAACATGGACACTCTGCCATCATTGCAGCTTCTTTTTTTTTTTTGGGGCACTCTGTCATATTTCCAGCTTTTTTTCGTGCTGACTTCCAGCAAATAGAGGGACCTGTTTTGAATTCCCTACCCGGGTGTAGATCCACGGCAAGCCGGCCTTCTTAAAGGGACAGGCACCCCCCTGTCCCTTGACACCTGCTTCCCTCCTCGGCGTCACCGAAATCCCACAAAATGACTCAAAATAGGGCCCCAAATGACATCACTCGGTCCGGTTCTTTGGGTCTCACTCGGGGGCTTCTTTGACTCTGGAAGGCATGGTGAACCAAAAGTAGACACTTGGAAAAAATCCCCACTTTACAAGTTGACACTTTGAAAAAAAATCCCGACTATATAAGTTGACACTTGGAAAAAATCCCCACTTTATAAGTTGACACTTGGAAAAAATCCCCACTTTATAAGTTGACACTTAGAAAAAATCCCCACTTTATAAGTTGACACTTAGAAAAAATCCCGACTTTATAAGTTGACACTTAGAAAAAATCCCCACTTTATTTTGGAAAGGTTGGTACACCAAAAGTGGACACTTAGAAAAAATCCCCACTTTATTTTGGAAAGGTTGGTACACCAAAAGTGGACACTTAGAAAAAATCCCGACTTTGACTTTCGCAGGTCTATTACACTAAAAGTTGACACTCTGTCATATTTCCAGCTTTTTTTTGTGCTGACTTCCAGCAGATAGAGGGACCTATTTTGAATTCCCTACCCTGGTGCAGAACCACGGCAAGCCGGCCTTCCTAAAGGCACAGGCACATGGACACTCTGCCATAAGTGCAGCTTTTTCTTCTAAGGGTGCAGCGGCGGCGGAAGTCCACCGGAGGGCTCCAAATCCCCGCTTTCCTTTTTAGGCTTAAAGTGGCTTTTCCCTCCTTAAAAACTTGGGGAAATGGACAGCTTTTTGGGGGGGCACTTCCAGCAAATAGAGGGACCTATTTGGAATTCCCCACCCGGGTGGAGATCCACGGCAAGCCGGCCTTCTTAAAGGGACAGGCACATGGACACTCTGCCATCATTGCAGCTTCTTCTTTTTTTTTTTCCCCTGTCATATTTCCAGCTTTTTTGTGCTGACTTCCAGCAAATAGAGGGACCTGTTTTGAATTCCCTACCCGGGTGTAGATCCACGGCAAGCCGGCCTTCTTAAAGGGACAGGCACCCCCCCTGTCCCTTGACACCTGCTTCCCTCCTCGGCGTCACCGAAATCCCACAAAATGACTGAAAATAGGACCCCAAATGACATCACTCGGTCCGGTTTTTTGGGTCTCACTCGGGGGCTTCTTTGACTCTGGAAGGCATGGTGAACCAAAAGTGGACACTTGGGAAAAAAATCCCCACTTTACAGGTTGACACTTGGAAAAAAATCCCCACTTTATAAGTTGACACTTAGAAAAAATCCCGACTATATAAGTTGACACTTAGAAAAAATCCCCACTTTATTTTGGAAGTGTTGGTACACCAAAAGTTGACACTTAGAAAAAATCCCGACTTTGTTTTGGAAGGGTTGGTACACCAAAAGTTGACACTTAGAAAAAATCCCGACTTTATTTTGGAAGGGTTGGTACACCAAAAGTTGACACTTAGAAAAAATCCCGACTTTATTTTGGAAGGGTTGGTACACCAAAAGTTGACACTTAGAAAAAATCCCAACTTTTACACTTAGAAAAAATCCAGCTTTTTGTTGCTGACTTCCATCAAATAGAGGGACTTTTTCCATGTTTCTTAACCGGGTGTCGATCCAAGGCGGGTGGGCCTTCTGGAAGCGACACCCTCCTTGACACTTAGAAAAAATCCAGCTTTTTGTTGCTGACTTCCATCAAATAGAGGGACTTTTTCCATGTTTCTTAACCGGGTGTCGATCCAAGGCGGGTGGGCCTTCTGGAAGCGACACCCTCCTTGACACTTAGAAAAAATCCAGCTTTTTGTTGCTGACTTCCATCAAATAGAGGGACTTTTTCCATGTTTCTTAACCGGGTGTCGATCCAAGGCGGGTGGGCCTTCTGGAAGCGACACCCTCCTTGACACTTAGAAAAAATCCAGCTTTTTGTTGCTGACTTCCATCAAATAGAGGGACTTTTTCCATGTTTCTTAACCGGGTGTCGATCCAAGGCGGGTGGGCCTTCTGGAAGCGACACCCTCCTTGACACTTAGAAAAAATCCAGCTTTTTGTTGCTGACTTCCATCAAATAGAGGGACTTTTTCCATGTTTCTTAACCGGGTGTCGATCCAAGGCGGGTGGGCCTTCTGGAAGCGACACCCTCCTTGACACTTAGAAAAAATCCAGCTTTTTGTTGCTGACTTCCATCAAATAGAGGGACTTTTTCCATGTTTCTTAACCGGGTGTCGATCCAAGGCAGGTGGGCCTTCTGGAAGCGACACCCTCCTTGACACTTAGAAAAATTCCAGCTTTTTGTTGCTGACTTCCATTAACTAGAGGGACTTTTTTCATTTTTCTTAACCGGGTGGTGATCCAAGGCAGGTGGGCCTTCTGGAAGCGACACCCTCCTTGACACTTAGAAAAAATCCAGCTTTTTGTTGCTGACTTCCATCAAATAGAGGGACTTTTTTCATTTTTCTTAACCGGGTGTCGATCCAAGGCAGGTGGGCCTTCTGGAAGCGACACCCTCCTTGACACTTAGAAAAATTCCAGCTTTTTGTTGCTGACTTCCATTAACTAGAGGGACTTTTTTCATTTTTCTTAACCGGGTGGTGATCCAAGGCAGGTGGGCCTTCTGGAAGCGACACCCTCCTTGACACTTAGAAAAAATCCAGCTTTTTGTTGCTGACTTCCATCAAATAGAGGGACTTTTTTCATTTTTCTTAACCGGGTGTCGATCCAAGGCAGGTGGGCCTTCTGGAAGCGACACCCTCCTTGACACTTAGAAAAAATCCAGCTTTTTGTTGCTGACTTCCATTAACTAGAGGGACTTTTTTCATTTTTCTTAACCGGGTGGTGATCCAAGGCAGGTGGGCCTTCTGGAAGCGACACCCTCCTTGACACTTAGAAAAAATCCAGCTTTTTGTTGCTGACTTCCATCAAATAGAGGGACTTTTTTCATTTTTCTTAACCGGGTGTCGATCCAAGGCAGGTGGGCCTTCTGGAAGCGACACCCTCCTTGACACTTAGAAAAAATCCAGCTTTTTGTTGCTGACTTCCATTAACTAGAGGGACTTTTTTCATTTTTCTTAACCGGGTGGTGATCCAAGGCAGGTGGGCCTTCTGGAAGCGACACCCTCCTTGACACTTAGAAAAATTCCAGCTTTTTGTTGCTGACTTCCATTAACTAGAGGGACTTTTTTCATTTTTCTTAACCGGGTGGTGATCCAAGGCAGGTGGGCCTTCTGGAAGCGACACCCTCCTTGACACTTAGAAAAAATCCAGCTTTTTGTTGCTGACTTCCATCAAATAGAGGGACTTTTTTCATTTTTCTTAACCGGGTGTCGATCCAAGAATGGTGGGCCTTCTGGAAGTGACACCCTCCTTGACACTTAGAAAAATTCCAGCTTTTTGTTGCTGACTTCCATCAAATAGAGGGACCTATTTGGAATTCCCCACCCGGGTGGAGATCCACGGCAAGCCGGCTTTCCTAAAGGGACAGGCACATGGACACTATTCGCAGCTTCTTTTTTTTTTTTTGGCACTGACTTCCAGCTAAGGGTGCAGCGGCGGCGGAAGTCCACCGGAGGGCTCCAAATCCCCGCTTTCCTTTTCAGGCTTAAAGTTGCCTTTCCCTCTTTA
>NW_026907000.1:0-2500 GCF_033978795.1 Nerophis ophidion | reverse complement strand
AAATCGGGTCTTTCAATTTTTATGTTTGTCCATCCAGGGTGTCCGTGTCCCCTGATGTGTCCGTGATAGCGCCCCCTAGGCGGGCACGCCGTAGGACCGAGCCCCTGTCGCTCCGGCCCTGGGAAAGCCCCGAGAGGCTGGGTCGAATAAGGTCTTTCAATTTTTTATGTTTGTCCACCCAGGGTGTCCGTGTCCCCTGGTGTGTCCGTCATAGCGCCCCCTAGGCGGGCACGCCGTAGGACCGAGCCCCTGTCGCTCCGGCCCTGGGAAAAGCCCCGAGAGGCTGGGTCGAATCAGGTCTTTCCATTTTTTATGTTTGTCCACCCAGGGTGTCCGTGTCCCCTGGTGTGTCCGTCATAGCGCCCCCTAGGCGGGCACGCCGTAGGGCCGAGCCCCTGTCGCTCCGGCCCTGGGAAAAGCCCCGAGAGGCTGGGTCGAATCAGGTCTTTCAATTTTTTATGTTTGTCCACCCAGGGTGTCCGTGTCCCCTGGTGTGTCCGTCATAGCGCCCCCTAGGCGGGCACGCCGTAGGGCCGAGCCCCTGTCGCTCCGGCCCTGGGAAAAGCCCCGAGAGGCTGGGTCGAATCAGGTCTTTCAATTTTTTATGTTTGTCCACCCAGGGTGTCCGTGTCCCCTGGTGTGTCCGTCATAGCGCCCCCTAGGCGGGCACGCCGTAGGACCGAGCCCCTGTCGCTCCGGCCCTGGGAAAAGCCCCGAGAGGCTGGGTCGAATCAGGTCTTTCAATTTTTTATGTTTGTCCACCCAGGGTGTCCGTGTCCCCTGGTGTGTCCGTCATAGCGCCCCCTAGGCGGGCACGCCGTAGGACCGAGCCCCTGTCGCTCCGGCCCTGGGAAAAGCCCCGAGAGGCTGGGTCGAATCAGGTCTTTCAATTTTTATGTTTGTCCATCCATGGTTTAAATGTCCCGAAATGTGTCCGGGATAGCGCCCCCTGGCCGGGCGCGCACTCAGGACCGAGCCCCTGTCGCTCGAGTCCTGGAAGTCCTTAAGAAAGAGGCTGGTCTGAAATCAGGTCGAAAAAATTTTTATGTTTGTCCATCCATGGTTTAAATGTCCCGAAATGTGTCCGGGATAGCGCCCCCTGGCCGGGCGCGCACTCAGGACCGAGCCCCTGTCGCTCGAGTCCTGGAAGTCCTTAAGAAAGAGGCTGGTCTGAAATCAGGTCGAAAAAATTTTTATGTTTGTTCTTCCAGGGTGTCCATGTCCCTAAATGTGTCCGAGATAGCGCCCCCTAGGCGGCCACGCATGTCCGCGTGAGCCCCTGTCCTCAGAGCCTGGAAGAACCATTCGAAAAAAGAACCATCGAAAAGAGGGGGAAAATCCAACTTTTGAGTCCCAAAATAGCTCACTTTGACTCGGACACATTTCCTGCCAATTCGGCCTGTCTAAGCCTGGCGCACCTACTAACGTGATGGGGGTGTTTTGGTAGACCTGGTAAAAACAGGGAAAATCGAAAGAGGCTTAAAGTAGGCTAGAACTCAAGCCTCTCTCGTTGTTGGACTTAGAAAAAATCCGGCTCGAAAAATAAATCCCATTGAAATGCATTGGGCTTGGCGCTGGGATTTTTTTCTAAGTATGTGAACGAAAGAGGCTAAGGAGGCTGGAAGTTAGGCCTCTCTCGTTGTTGGACTTAGAAAAAATCCACTTTTTTTGCACGGGATTTTTTCTAAGTGTCACATGGAAGAGGCTAAACAGGCTGGAGGCCAGGCCTCTCTCGTTGTTGGACTTAGAAAAAATCCCAAAAGTGGACACTCTGACAAAATCACGCATGTTGACACTTAGGCAAAAAATCCAACTTTTGCTCCACGGAAGAAAGAGGCTAAGGAGGCTGGAACTTAGGCCTCTCTCGTTGTTGGACTTAGAAAAAATCCACTTTTTTTGCACGGGATTTTTTCTAAGTGTCTCATGGAAGAGGCTAGACAGGCTGGAGGCCAGGCCTCTCTCGTTGTTGGACTTAGAAAAAATCCCAAAAGTGGACACTCTGACAAAATCACGCATGTTGACACTTTGGCAAAAAAGCCAACTTTTTTGGACTTGGCCCGGCTTTTCTTCCATTTGTCCCCCACTTGGGCTGGTTCACTCCTGGGTATCTTTTGGTCATTCCCGGGGGCCCCGGAGCTCGCGCAGCTCGCTGCGGGACTTCTGGAACTCCATCCTGGGTAGGATTTTTAATCAATTTCGGACCTTTTTCCAACTTTTTCTCAAATTGTCCCCCACTTTGGCTGGTTCACTCCTGGGTATCTTTTGGTCATTCCCGGGGGTCCCGGAGCTCGCGCAGCTCGCTGCGGGGCTTCTGGAACTCCATCCTGGGTAGGATTTTTAAACAATTTCGGACCTTTTTCCAACTTTTTCTCAAATTGTCCCCCACTTTTGATGGTTCACTTCTGGGTGCCTTTTGGTCATTCCCGGTGTTCCTGCGGCTCGCGCAGCTCGCTGCGGGGCTTCTGGAACTCCATCCTGGGTAGGATTTTTAATCAATTTC
>NW_026906999.1:382500-391118 GCF_033978795.1 Nerophis ophidion | reverse complement strand
AATATATATAATACTGCACCTACTGCAGCGGAGTATGTCACATATATTCATGTACTCACACTGTCAAAACTAATACTGGATGATAATAATATATATAATACTGCCACCTACTGCAGCGGAGTATGTCACATATATTCATGTACTACACTGTCAAAACTAATACTGGATGATAATAATATATATAATACTGCCACCTACTGCAGCGGAGTATGTCACATATATTCATGTACTTACACTGTCAAAACTAATACTGGATGATAATAATATATATAATACTGCCACCTACTGCAGCGGAGTATGTCACATATATTCATGTACTTACACTGTCAAAACTAATACTGGATGATAATAATATATATAATACTGCCACCTACTGCAGCGGAGTATGTCACATATATTCATGTACTTCACACTGTCAAAACTAATACTGGATGATAATAATATATATAATACTGCCACCTACTGCAGCGGAGTATGTCACATATATTCATGTACTCACACTGTCAAAACTAATACTGGATGATAATAATATATATAATACTGCCACCTACTGCAGCGGAGTATGTCACATATATTCATGTACTTACACTGTCAAAACTAATACTGGATGATAATAATATATATAATACTGCCACCTACTGCAGCGGAGTATGTCACATATATTCATGTACTCACACTGTCAAAACTAATACTGGATGATAATAATATATATAATACTGCCACCTACTGCAGCGGAGTATGTCACATATATTCATGTACTCACACTGTCAAAACTAATACTGGATGATAATAATATATATAATACTGCCACCTACTGCAGCGGAGTATGTCACATATATTCATGTACTCTACACTGTCAAAACTAATACTGGATGATAATAATATATATAATACTGCCACCTACTGCAGCGGAGTATGTCACATATATTCATGTACTTACACTGTCAAAACTAATACTGGATGATAATAATATATATAATACTGCCACCTACTGCAGCGGAGTATGTCACATATATTCATGTACTTACACTGTCAAAACTAATACTGGATGATAATAATATATATAAATACTGCCACCTACTGCAGCGGAGTATGTCACATATATTCATGTACTCACACTGTCAAAACTAATACTGGATGATAATAATATATATAATACTGCCACCTACTGCAGCGGAGTAAGTCACATATATTCATGTACTTACACTGTCAAAACTAATACTGGATGATAATAATATATATAATACTGCCACCTACTGCAGCGGAGTATGTCACATATATTCATGTACTTACACTGTCAAAACTAATACTGGATGATAATAATATATATAATACTGCCACCTACTGCAGCGGAGTATATAATACTGCCACCTAATGCATATATTAATGTACTCACACTGTCAAAACTAATACTGGATGATAATAATATATATAATACTGCCACCTACTGCAGCGGAGTATGTCACATATATTCATGTACTTACACTGTCAAAACTAATACTGGATGATAATAATATATATAATACTGCCACCTACTGCAGCGGAGTATGTCACATATATTCATGTACTTACACTGTCAAAACTAATACTGGATGATAATAATATATATAATACTGCCACCTACTGCAGCGGAGTATGTCACATATATTCATGTACTTACACTGTCAAAACTAATACTGGATGATAATAATATATATAATACTGCCACCTACTGCAGCGGAGTATGTCACATATATTCATGTACTTACACTGTCAAAACTAATACTGGATGATAATAATATATATAATACTGCCACCTACTGCAGCGGAGTATGTCACATATATTCATGTACTTACACTGTCAAAACTAATACTGGATGATAATAATATATATAATACTGCCACCTACTGCAGCGGAGTATGTCACATATATTCATGTACTCACACTGTCAAAACTAATACTGGATGATAATAATATATATAATACTGCCACCTACTGCAGCGGAGTATGTCACATATATTCATGTACTCACACTGTCAAAACTAATACTGGATGATAATAATATATATAATACTGCCACCTACTGCAGCGGAGTATGTCACAAATATTCATGTACTCACACTGTCAAAACTAATACTGGATGATAATAATATATATAATACTGCCACCTACTGCAGCGGAGTATGTCACATATATTCATGTACTCACACTGTCAAAACTAATACTGGATGATAATAATATATATAATACTGCCACCTACTGCAGCGGAGTATGTCACATATATTCATGTACTCACACTGTCAAAACTAATACTGGATGATAATAATATATATAATACTGCCACCTACTGCAGCGGAGTATGTCACATATATTCATGTACTCACACTGTCAAAACTAATACTGGATGATAATAATATATATAATACTGCCACCTACTGCAGCGGAGTATGTCACATATATTCATGTACTCACACTGTCAAAACTAATACTGGATGATAATAATATATATAATACTGCCACCTACTGCAGCGGAGTATGTCACATATATTCATGTACTTACACTGTCAAAACTAATACTGGATGATAATAATATATATAATACTGCCACCTACTGCAGCGGAGTATGTCACATATATTCATGTACTCACACTGTCAAAACTAATACTGGATGATAATAATATATATAATACTGCCACCTACTGCAGCGGAGTATGTCACATATATTCATGTACTCACACTGTCAAAACTAATACTGGATGATAATAATATATATAATACTGCCACCTACTGCAGCGGAGTATGTCACATATATTCATGTACTTACACTGTCAAAACTAATACTGGATGATAATAATATATATAATACTGCCACCTACTGCAGCGGAGTATGTCACATATATTCATGTACTTACACTGTCAAAACTAATACTGGATGATAATAATATATATAATACTGCCACCTACTGCAGCGGAGTATGTCACATATATTCATGTACTTACACTGTCAAAACTAATACTGGATGATAATAATATATATAATACTGCCACCTACTGCAGCGGAGTATGTCACATATATTCATGTACTCACACTGTCAAAACTAATACTGGATGATAATAATATATATAATACTGCCACCTACTGCAGCGGAGTATGTCACATATATTCATGTACTCACACTGTCAAAACTAATACTGGATGATAATAATATATATAATACTGCCACCTACTGCAGCGGAGTATGTCACATATATTCATGTACTTACACTGTCAAAACTAATACTGGATGATAATAATATATATAATACTGCCACCTACTGCAGCGGAGTATGTCACATATATTCATGTACTCACACTGTCAAAACTAATACTGGATGATAATAATATATATAATACTGCCACCTACTGCAGCGGAGTATGTCACATATATTCATGTACTCACACTGTCAAAACTATTACTGGATGATAATAATATATATAATACTGCCACCTACTGCAGCGGAGTATGTCACATATATTCATGTACTTACACTGTCAAAACTAATACTGGATGATAATAATATATATAATACTGCCACCTACTGCAGCGGAGTATGTCACATATATTCATGTACTCACACTGTCAAAACTAATACTGGATGATAATAATATATATAATACTGCCACCTACTGCAGCGGAGTATGTCACATATATTCATGTACTTACACTGTCAAAACTAATACTGGATGATAATAATATATATAATACTGCCACCTACTGCAGCGGAGTATGTCACATATATTCATGTACTCACACTGTCAAAACTAATACTGGATGATAATAATATATATAATACTGCCACCTACTGCAGCGGAGTATGTCACATATATTCATGTACTCACACTGTCAAAACTAATACTGGATGATAATAATATATATAATACTGCCACCTACTGCAGCGGAGTATGTCACATATATTCATGTACTTACACTGTCAAAACTAATACTGGATGATAATAATATATATAATACTGCCACCTACTGCAGCGGAGTATGTCACATATATTCATGTACTCACACTGTCAAAACTAATACTGGATGATAATAATATATATAATACTGCCACCTACTGCAGCGGAGTATGTCACATATATTCATGTACTCACACTGTCAAAACTAATACTGGATGATAATAATATATATAATACTGCCACCTACTGCAGCGGAGTATGTCACATATATTCATGTACTTACACTGTCAAAACTAATACTGGATGATAATAATATATATAATACTGCCACCTACTGCAGCGGAGTATGTCACATATATTCATGTACTCACACTGTCAAAACTAATACTGGATGATAATAATATATATAATACTGCCACCTACTGCAGCGGAGTATGTCACATATATTCATGTACTTACACTGTCAAAACTAATACTGGATGATAATAATATATATAATACTGCCACCTACTGCAGCGGAGTATGTCACATATATTCATGTACTCACACTGTCAAAACTAATACTGGATGATAATAATATATATAATACTGCCACCTACTGCAGCGGAGTATGTCACATATATTCATTTACTCACACTGTCAAAACTAATACTGGATGATAATAATATATATAATACTGCCACCTACTGCAGCGGAGTATGTCACATACAGTATATTCATTTACTCACACTGTCAAAACTAATACTGGATGATAATAATATATATAATACTGCCACCTACTGCAGCGGAGTATGTCACATATATTCATGTACTTACACTGTCAAAACTAATACTGGATGATAATAATATATATAATACTGCCACCTACTGCAGCGGAGTATGTCACATATATTCATGTACTCACACTGTCAAAACTAATACTGGATGATAATAATATATATAATACTGCCACCTACTGCAGCGGAGTATGTCACATATATTCATGTACTTACACTGTCAAAACTAATACTGGATGATAATAATATATATAATACTGCCACCTACTGCAGCGGAGTATGTCACATATATTCATGTACTTACACTGTCAAAACTAATACTGGATGATAATAATATATATAATACTGCCACCTACTGCAGCGGAGTATGTCACATATATTCATGTACTTACACTGTCAAAACTAATACTGGATGATAATAATATATATAATACTGCCACCTACTGCAGCGGAGTATGTCACATATATTCATGTACTCACACTGTCAAAACTAATACTGGATGATAATAATATATATAATACTGCCACCTACTGCAGCGGAGTATGTCACATATATTCATGTACTCACACTGTCAAAACTAATACTGGATGACATTAAAAGCAATGCTTTGTCCTGACTTACTTTCTGTGGAATTGTAAGTCTATCAAAACAAATGCGCAGTCATTTTGGGCTTAACTTTACATTTCAATCACTCTTTCTGAGCTGCCCTAACTTAGAGAAATATCACTTTAGAATTTTCGAAAAAAGTTTATTAAAAGCGATTATGGGGTGCCGAATGTAAAAGTTCAGTCTAACTTTTGTAACAGATATATTTCTCACATTTCACTCAATTTTTCTCAAATTGAGCTCATTTTCATCACATTTAAATGTAGACTCTAAATATCATATCTAAATGTTCAATCTAAATTTTATTAATCTATATGTTAAGGAAATAAGTTATAGAAAAGGGATGGACGGATGTTAAGTCCAAACCTAAATCTTAAATCTAAATCCGAGCGTGAAATTTCAAAACTAAACCTAAATCCATCCTTCCATCCATTTCTACCGCTTATTTCCTTTTGGGGTCGCGGGGGGCGCTGGCGCCTATCCTAGCTACAATCCGGCGGAAGGCGGGGTACACCCTGGACAAGTCGCCACCTCATCACAGGGCCAACACAGATAGACAGACAACATTCAC
Source organism: Nerophis ophidion (assembly GCF_033978795.1). NCBI lineage: Eukaryota > Metazoa > Chordata > Actinopteri > Syngnathiformes > Syngnathidae > Nerophis > Nerophis ophidion. Next base: position 385,235 of record NW_026906999.1, on the reverse strand, counting down.
ACTCACATTCACACACTAGGGACCATTTAGTGTTGCCAATCAACCTATCCCCAGGTGTATGTCTTTGGAGGTGGGAGGGGCCTATCCCCAGGTGCATGTCTTTGGAGGTGGGAGGGGCCTATCCCCAGGTGCATGTCTTTGGAGGTGGGAGGGGCCTATCCCCAGGTGTATGTCTTTGGAGGTGGGAGGAGCCAATCCCAGTGGATGTCTTTGGAGGTGGGAGGGGCCTATCCCCAGGTGCATGTCTTTGGAGGTGGGAGGGGCCTATCCCCAGGTGCATGTCTTTGGAGGTGGGAGGGGCCTATTCCCAGGTGCATGTCTTTTGGAGGTGGGAGGAAGCCGGAGTACCCGGAGGGAACCCACGCATTCACGGGGAGAACATGCAAACTCCACACAGAAAGATCCCAAGCCTGGATTTGAACCCAGGACTGCAGGACCTTCGTATTGTGAGGCAGACGCACTAACCCCTCTGCCACCGTGAAGCCCACTAAACCTAAATCTTAAATCTAAATCTAACATTTACATTTAGCACTCACCTTTAGATTTAGATTCAGGATTTGGGTTTAGATTTAACATTTAGATTTAGACTAAACCTAAATCTTGAATCTAAATGTAAAATCTAGACCCAAATCTTGAATCTAAATCTAAATGTGAGTGATAAATGTCAAAACTAAACCTAAATCTTAAATCTAAACCCACATGTTAAAAGTAAATTATAATCTAAATGTGAATGCCAAATCTTCAATCTAAGTCTAAATGGTGAATCTAAATATAAATCTATATCTGAATGTAAGCACTTCATGTTAAATCTAAACCAAAATCTTAAATCTCAATCCAAATACAGTATATCCATCCATTTTCTACCGCTTGTCCTGTTCAGGGTCGCGGGGGTGCTGGAGCCTATCACAGCTACAATCGGGCGGAAGGCGGGGTACACCCTGGACAAGTTGCCACTTCATCACAGCTGAATCTAAATCTGAGCACTAAAAGTTAAAACTAAACCTAAATTTTAAATCTAAATGAAAATTTAAATCTAAACCCAAATCTTGAATCTAAATCCAAATGTGAGCGCTAAATGTTAAAACTAAATCTAAACCTACATGTGAAACCTAAATCATCTAAAAGTGAGTGCTAAATCTTCAATCTAAATCTAAATGTTAAAACTAAACCCAAATCTTAATTCAAAATCTAAATGTGAGCGCTAGAGATGCGCTGATAGGCAATTATATCATCCGCAACCGCATCACCAAAGTCGTCATCCACCCGCCGTCCACCCGAACCAACATTTGGTCAGAATCGTACCCGCCCGCTGAAATACATCAGAGGTCGGCCACCTTTACCACTCACAGAGCTATTTAAACCTGTTTCACAGTGTAATGAAAACAATTGGAGCCGCTAACGTTCGCACGAATATCCAATTGGCGTTCATCCTGATGACAAGAATATGGGCGTGCTGTGAAGCCATTGCCTTTGACACCGATTGTTAGTCCGGCAACTTGTTGTGTGCAGCTTCCGCAATCGCACATACAAGATTGAAAGGCATACTGGGTGATACAGAGTACACTGATGGTTGTGATATAAACAACTTTAACACTTACTAATATGCGCCACGCTGTGAAGCCACACAATACAATATTGACAAACACATTTCGGGAGAACATCCTCACAGTAACACAACATAAACGCAACACAACAAATACCCAGAATCCTTTATATCCGTGACAATTCCTGAATATATTTTACACCCCCACACCCCCACCCCGCCCACCTTACCGACGCACGGGGGGTGGGGGTGTGGGGTGGCGGGGTTTTTTCTGCTAGCGGGGTTTATAAAATAGTCCGAATTGTCACGGATACAAAGGATTCTGGGTATTTCTTGTGTTGCGTTTATGTTGTGTTACTGGGAGGATGTTCTCCCGAAATGTGTTCGTCAATCTTGTTTGATGTGACTTCACAGCGTGGTGCATATTACTAAGAGTGTTAAAATTGTTTATATCACAACTATTAGTGTAGTCTATGTCACCCAGTATGCCTTGCAGTCATGTGCGTGTTGCCGCGGAAGCCACACACATCATCTTGCTGGACTGACAAGCATATTTTACATGCTGTAGAAGGTGACAAAGCCAATGGCTTCATAGCACGCCCTAATTATTATCCGGGTGACTGCCGGCAGTCATTCTAGAGAATGATATTGTCTTCTTCGCTTTATGGCACGGGTCTTAAATGGCTCTTTGAATGGTAAAGGATACCGATCCCAGAACCATGTACAGGTGCTGGTCATATTATTAGAATATCATGAAAAAGTTGAATTATTTCAGTAATTCCATTTAGAAAGTCAAACTTGTAGAATGTATACATTCATTCCAAACAGACTGATACATTTCAAGTGTTTTTTTGCCAAAAAGGAGATGATTTTAGCTGACAACCAATGAAAACCCTAAATTCAACACCTCAGAAAATTTGAATATGGTGAAAAGGTCAGATATTGAAGACACCTGGTGCCATACTCTAATTAGCTAACTAACTCAAAACACCTGAAAAAAGCCTTTAAATCGTCTCTTGTTTTGATTCTGTATGACACACAGAGAAGACTGTGGGGAAGACTGCTGACGTGACAACTGTCCAAAAGATGACCATTGATACTAAGAAGGAGGACAAGACACAAAAGGTCATTGCCAAAGAGGTTGGATGTTCCCAGAGCTCTGTGTCCAAGTACATTAATAGAGAGGCGAAGG
>NW_026906999.1:300000-377500 GCF_033978795.1 Nerophis ophidion | reverse complement strand
ATAACAATTTCCCCAGACTTCAACACAATACTTTAAATATGACATAATAAATGAATGAAACAATAACAGCAGAGCATTGGTGTTCAATAAATGACATGATCTCCTCATCATTCCAACACATTTAGCAACTTTTGCTTATATGAGGCTTCCATGAGATATTTTCATCTATTATTACTCCTAAGAAAGAATTTTGTTGAACATATTCTATTGGTGTATCATCAATAACAATCCTGATTGGTATATTACTTTTGCAATTGCTAAAGAGCATTATTTTGGTCTTCTTTAAATTCAGAGACATATTGTTTGTATTAAACCAAGTTTTTAGCTTCATCATCTCCTCAGTTCCAGAAGTCAGAAGTTGCTTCACGTGGTCACCTGCACATGTAATTGTTGTATCGTCAGCAAAGAGGATGAACTCCAGCAGTGTTGATACTTGACATATTTTGTTGATATATATAATGAATAGTGTGGGTATCAGTATGGACCCCTGGGGGACTCCACAGTTATGTTCATGAGTGAAGATTGATGTTGGTCCATCTGAACAATCTGCTGTCTCTCATTTAAGTAGCTCTCCAGCCATTTCCCTGCCAATCCCCTTATGCCGTAGTTTTCCAGTTTATTTACCAAAATCTGGTGGTCAATGGTATCGAAAGCCTTTTGTAGGTCAATAAAAATTCCTATAACAAATTTGTTCTTCTCCATGCCATTATTAATGTTCTCTATTAACCCTTGTGTGGTGTTCATATTGTTGTTACTCAGCCAGTGTTTGTGGGTCTGATGGACCCGCTGCATTTTGTGACTTTTAGTGTCTCACATTCAAACATTTTATGTTAAATTACTGAACAGATGTTTACCTTATCCCAATTACAAGGAGTATAAACAATACATATGGTTAATATTTGCCCTTTACCTTTGTTATGGCACATTTATAACGTATTATTTTAAACATAATAAAAAAAAAATAATTAAAATCAAGATATGAGTGGAAACAAATTTGCAAGTGAAGCCAGCTTTTTAGAAACGACTGACTTTTATTTTGTTGAACTTGAAATGTAAGCCATTGAGGTGCACAACACAAGCTGAACAACATGAACACAGAGTAAACATAGCAGTGAAGACAACACATTGAACACATGGCCTGTAGCCACTAGCCTATACAACACTTGAGGGGCAGAGCTTTACTGTGTGTGTGTGTTGCAGATATACGTGTTGTTTTCCTGTCCATCTTGGGTCCGCACACTTCTTCTTGTTGCTGGTGTTCACAACCCAGAATAATGAAAAGATCAGGAATTTTACTAAGACTTCTGTCTCTCTTTAAGAAGACATGAGTGGCAGACATGTATCAACAGCATCACACACTTACTTCAGGCTCTGCAGACAGGCCACCAGCATTCTCCTCCTGAATCCTCCTCACCATGGCTGCAGAGGCTGGGGTTCTGGGGATAGGATTTCTTCTCTCCATTTGTGGTCTCACCAATGCCATTCCCAGATCCTCAAGGAAGGGCCGTCTTTTCTGGAGCTTCACTCGTTTCCACTCTGGGTTCAGTGCCATCCAAATGACAAAGGAGTTGTACGCTGAGATGTCCAACATGTCAAAGAATATCACCAGTGGTCAGCGTAAAGTCCTCCGTTTGCAGCTGTAGGCCGTCACCAGCTTGTCCATGTTGTCTACCCCTCCTTTTGTGGCGTTATAATCCAGGATGATCTCTGGTTTGTGATGTTCCTGGTCACAGATTCTTCCTTCCCCGTGCAGTGTACACATGAGCACCACATTCTTGCCTTTCTTCGGCACAAAGGATACCCGGGATGTGTCAGCCGTGTATACAAACTTGGAAGACTTGACACGCCTGTTCTTTGAAGTCAGCAGTTGAGGTGGGAGCTCTGACCTGTTTTTCCTTATTGTTCCCACCATGGTCAGCTTCCTCTTCAGGAGCTCCTGTCCCAGTTTGTGCAAAGTAGAAAAAATAGTCGCATGTGATGTTGTGTCCACGGAGGCACTGAGACATGTCGAGGACTACTCTCATTCCTTGTTTTTTCTCAGGGGCTCCTCCATCAGGTTCCCTGTGTAGACTTGCAAGTTCCAAGCATATGAGGAAGTGACATCACTGGCAGCCCAGATCTTTATACCATACTTTGCAGGTTTAGATGGTGTTTACTGCCCTAGTGTGTGAATGTGAGTGTGAATGTTGTCTGTCTGTCTGTGTTGGCCCTGCGATGAGGTAGAGACTTGTCCAGGGCGTACCCCGCCTTCCGCCCGATTGTAGCTGAGATAGGTGCCAGCGCCCCCCGCGACCCAAAAAAGGGAATAAGCGGTAGAAAATGGATGGATACTGCCAAAAGGGGGCCCTAAATTGCATCAGCTGTTCTGTGAACAGAACATCAATTTCCACACTTCTATTAGCTCCAGGTCCAGGGGACCCCGAACATCCTATATGTAACAGAAATGTGTAGGGGGGTGTATGGTGTGTGTTCATTAAATATGTATTCTGATATATGTTCTTCACAGAAAATGAGCCAGAGCCAGTGAGTCTCAGTTTGGAAAATTCATTAATTGTATTATTTTTCCTTTAAATATACATTGAAAACGGGTCCCACAGAGCCGAACACCACACAAGGATTAAGACAACTGCTGAAATGATGTATAAAGTAAATAATAATATGCTTCCAGAAGTGGTCCAGAAGATGTTTCAGATGTGAACCAGTAAATATGAACTAAGAGGGATTTATGAGTACTCAAAAGCAAATGTATTAACAAATGTAAAACAAATATATACACCATATAATGTTAATCTATAACATCAATAATAATTAAAAATGATTTCTGAATATCTCTATACACATATAAAAGTATTTTGTCCTGTTTATTCTCACCTTTACAGTCAAAGTGTTGTTTATTTTTTAATAAAGTACACAATGTTGTATATTAAAACATGTACTTGACTTAAAAATGCAAATTATCTAATCTATAAATGTTAGGATCTATGTGCTGATTTTGTTAGAAAGTCAAAGTCTTGACAGTTTATTTCAAATCCTGCAGTTTCATTTGCTGCTGCTGTTCTCACCAGCACACTTGTGTTTCTTACACTGGTACTTAGAAGACAATCCATCCATCCATTTCCTACCGCCTATCCCCCTTTGGGGTCGCGGGGGGAGCTGGTGCCTATCTCAGCTACAATCGGGCAGAAGGCAGTGTACACCCTGGACAAGTTGCCACCTCATCACGGGGCCAACACAGATAGACAGACAACATTCACACACTAGGGACCATTTAGTGTTGCCAATCAACCTATCCCCAGGTGCATGTCTTTGCAGGTGGGAGGAGCCTATCCCCAGGTGCATGTCTTTGGAGATGGGAGGAGCCTATCCCCAGGTGCATGTCTTTGGAGGTGGGAGGGGCCTATCCCCAGGTGTATGTCTTTGGAGGTGGGAGGAGCCTATCCCCAGGTGTATGTCTTTGGAGGTAGGAGGAGCCTATCCCCAGGTGCATGTCTTGGGAAATGTCACGCTTGCCACTGACAGTTTGTGTTTTAGTTTCTCCTCTATGTGTTTAGAATATCCTGTCCTTAGTTCCTGTCAGCACTCTTATTTTGGTCCAGCTTCCTGTTTGTCTCCCTGTGTGCTGTTTTTCCCTCAGCTGCGGCTGATTGGCACCTGGCTACACCTGGCTACAATCAGCCCGCTCCTATTTTACCTGCTTTTTTCCTCCGGTCAGTGCTGGATTATTGTCGTTGCCACATGTCGCACTTGTCTTTGCTACCTGTCGTATCTTGTCTTGTCCCTGCAGCGTTGCTGTAAGCTATGTTTGATTGCGGTTTTTAGCTTACTGCCTTTTGTTCCCTGCTTCCAGTTTGTTTTCTAAGTACAAGTACGACTTCTCTTTTCCAAGCTAAAGTTCCTTTTTGTTTTCTAGCTCCCATGCTAGCTCTCTTGGGTTGTTATCCTCCCATGTGGGTGCTTTTTGTTTGTACCCTTTGTTTGGTTTTGTTCTAGTATTTTATATTAAAACCATGTTTCCTTATTCAATGCCTGACTCCGTCTCCGCATCATGGGGTTCGTCAACAACAAACTTTGACAGGAAGTGGGAGGAAGCCGGAGTACCCAGAGGGAACCCACACATTCACGGGGAGGACATGCAAACTTCACACAGAAAGATCCCGAGCCCGGGATTGAACACAGGACTACTCAGGACCTTTGTATTGTGAGGCAGACGCACTCACCCCTCTGCCACCGTGAAGCCTAGAAGAGAATCTTTCACCACACACACTGCAACTCAACACTTACTTACCAGTGTGTATTCTCATGAGACTTTTCAAAAGCAGACTTTGTATAAAACTTTTACAATATATGTATAATGTAGCCTGCATGTTACTTAAGTAAAGCACTGTACAAGTATTAAGTAAACAATGAATTATATAACTGGGCTAGATCAAAAGAAACTCAATTCAGCTCTAGGAATGGAGAGTAATGAACACAGGTTTTATGTTTAAATGGTACCAAATTATATTAAAGAATTATAGGGAAAATAAACAACAACAAAAAGACATGTAAATTGGAATGGCCATTCACATTTTCAACATAAATTACAGAACGTTCAATATTTACAATGTGATACAGTACTTGATTCAGTCCTTGTTTTTACCAAGAATGGTATAGGCGCAACACGACACTTCATTAAACAACCTCGCAAAGTCCACGTTGTGGTGGCAGTGTCCAGAGGGGTTTTAGTGAAGGTAACGGGGTAAATGTGAAAGTTCAGGGAGGACAGAAATGAACTTGTTGACTTATGAAAAACCAAAGGGAAAAAACAGAGCGGCTGCTGAGGAGCCTCCTAGCCGCCCGGCTCGGTTGGGTGGATTCAGTTGGGTTGGTTCAGTTCCAGGCATAAAGCTTCAGGCTCTAGCTCGCCATCCAACATGGCCAATTCCGCAGATAAATCCCACTTAAACACTCTCGCACGACGACCCACGGCTTCAGTAGTTGGCTCCTGCAGCAACGTCCCTCTCGCTCTTCCTGGAAGCAGCCCACTACTGGATTTTATGCTTCCCGCAATAGGTCACGTGACCGCGTGACGTAATGACGCACGCAAAGACACGAAAATAAATAGGATATTTAAGTAAAATGATATTTAAATAGAAAGATATTTAATTAGAAATAATATTCAATGGGGTTTTGAGAGGATATTTAAATACAATTATTTAAATAGGAAGATTTAATTACAAACAATATTCAATGGGGTTTTAAAAGGATATTTAAATGAGGATATTTAATGGGGTTTTGTCACCCAGGTTACAATAAGGTATGTCTCCAGTGTGTGTTCTCATGGCTACTTTCAATGTGCTTTTTCACACAAACGCTTTAACACATTCTGAGCAGGAAAAAGGTTTTTCTCCAGTGTGTGTTCTCATGTGTACTTTCAAAGTGCTTCATTGTACAAAAGCTTCACCACATTCTTAACAGTGAAAAGGTTTTTTATTCATTGTGTATTCTCATATGTGCTTTGAAATGGTCCCTTCGGGTAAAATCTTTACCGCAGATTGAACATAAAAATGGTTTTTCTCCAGTGTGTATTCTCATGTGTGCTTTGAAATGGTCACTTCGAGTAAAAGCTTTACCACACATTGAACATGAAAAAGGTTTTTCTCCTGTGTGTCTTCTAATGTGTGCTTTGAAAAGGTGCCTTTGAGTAAATCCTTTACCACAGATTGAACATGAAAAAGGTTTTTTTCCAGTGTGTGTTTTTGTGTGGTTTACCAAATGTCCCTTCTGGGAGAATCCTTTGCCACAAACTGAGCATATGAATGGTTTTTCTCCAGTGTGTATTCTCATGTGTCTTTTTAACTCTGCTTTTCGCGCAAATCTTTTACAGCATTCTGAGCAAGTAAAGGGTTTTTCTCCAGTGTGTATTCTCTTGTGTGTGTTCAAATGTTGCCTATGAGTAAAATCGTTACCGCAGATTGAACATGAAAAAGGTTTTTCTCCAGTGTGTGTTCTCATGTGTCTTTTCAAATCGTACCTCTGAGTAAAATCTTTACCGCAGATTGAACATGAAAAAGGTTTTTCTCCAGTGTGTGTTCTCATGTGTCTTTTCAAATAGCTAAGATATTTATAAGTTTTGTGAGAGTGAGAAGATGTGAAGTGAGTGTTGTCAGTGTGACATGTCTTATCATCTTTAGAGTCTTCATCATCAGTGTCAGGAGAGTGTGACGTTGTGTCCTCACTATCTGATAGTGGAGCTAAGAGCTTGTCTGCTTGTGATCCTCCACAGTGGTCTCCATCAGCTTCTGTTGTCATGTGTTGTGTTGAGCTGCTGCTTGGAGGCTCCCCCCCTCCCCTCTCCTCACTTTCACCTTTCACCTCATCATCTTCACTCTTCACAGGGACACCAGTCACTGGCATCTTGGTGACATCAACCTCCTCCAGTCCTTCAAGATGCTCTCCCTGCTGATTGATGCTGTGTTCTTCCTCTTCCTCTTTAATGTGAGGGCTCAGTGGATCCACCGCTTCCTTTTTAAAATGGGGTGTCAGTGGATCCACCACTTCCTTTTTAAAATGGGGTGTCAGTGGGTCCTCCTCTTCCTCTTTAAAAATGGGGGTCAGAAGGTATTCCTCTTCCTTCTTAATGTGGAAGGGCTGTGGCTCCTCCGTTCGCATCCTGAAGCTCCATTTCTGTTGCTCATGGTCAAGATGTTCTTCACAGACATCTGCAAGACAAACACAGCATCTCTGCTCAGTCACACAACGCATTCAGTACTTTTACATGCACAAGTTATTGTAAGAACTGTCTTGAAATCTCAGTGACGCACAAACACGCTGCTCTTAACATTATTCACAGGAAAAGAAAAACAAACCAGGACAACAGGACTTTTTACTGTGGATAGACGATATGGTTTAAATTAGATTTTGCGATTAAATTATTTCATATAGAATTACTAATAGAACTATCTTAAAACAGGTTACACAGGCTCCTAATTTAGTTGCTGAAATATGCAGTGAAATAATACATAATTTCCATTATTTTTTTTCCTCGAATAAAGTAACCAGATATGTCTCCCGGCTGGCCTGGGAACGCCTCGGGATCCCCCGGGAAGAGCTAGACGAAGTGGCTGGAGATAGGGAAGTCTGGGCTTCCCTGCTTAGGCTGCTGCCCCCGCGACCCGACCTCGGATAAGCGGAAGATGATGGATGGATGGATGGATGGGTTCGATAAAATAATACAATTAGAAATGACACAATATGTTACTGCATATGTCAGCTGCCAAATTAGGAGCATTTTTTAACCCGCTTTGAAATTATTCTATTATCAATCATATAAAAAAATTATATATTGTGACATATATTGTTATTAGGATATAGATTTGAGGTCATATCGCCCATACCAAACATTGGCTCCCCGAGTCATTTTATTTGGCCCACCAAATATATTTAATTTTAATATTCTTCAGATGTGTGTGTATGTTTAAAATGTGGGACTACTGTTCTACATCTCGTGGAAGTGTCATGTCATGGGGATGGTGTGCTTTTAACTAAGGGTGTGACGATGAACATGATTCTTACACATATGTGTACTTCATGTGTATATGAATGTACTTTCCCTTGTGTGCTTAGTTTGACTGTAACTTCATAGTGGATAATATCTATAAACAACCTCAATTGTTTTACATCTTTAATTTGAAGGACTGTTTACTTATCTGACAAACTCAAAGGAAACTGCACTTTTTAAAATGTCGCCTTTCATTCATAATCCTTATGTGAGACATATTTTTTAAATATTTATGAATTCTAATTAGTAAATAAACATGAGCAGAAATCAGCTAATATTGGAGTCAATGGGAGCTCCTCTATTAGACCCACAAAGTCCTCCAAAAAACATCCAGAAACTGCCAACTATACTCATTTTACATTTTGTGACCTGAATATTAACCAAGTATTAGTGATATTTTTATTATAAGCGCTAACGTTAAAGACCTACTGAAAGCCACTACTAGCGACCACACAGTCTGATAGTTTATATATCAATGATGAAATATTAACATTGCAACACATGCCAATACGGCCGCTTTAGTTGACTAAATTGCAATTTTAAATTTCCCGCGGAGTTTCCTGTTGAAAACGTCGCGGAATGATGACGTGTGCGCGTGACGTCACGGACTGTCAGGAAATATTAGCTTAGCATAACACACAGCTAAAAGTCGTCTCTTTTCATCGCATACTTACACAGTAATTTGGACATCTGTTCTGCTGAATCTTTTGCTATTTGTTCAATTAATAATGGAGACTATAAACAACAGTGCTGTTGGTGGAAAACGGTGTATTGCACCTTTGTTTTTAACACAGAGCGGTCAAGCGAACATGTTTCTCTACGTCAACCAGCATGTTTTTGGATGGGAAAATTGTGATATATATCTTACCGGAGACATCATTATTTGTCCTCCTGCAGTAGCTGTTTAAAAGGCAGCTGTGAGCTTGGCTCCTCGGCTTTTCTTTAAGACACTGGGTGTTCACCGCAGCCATCCGACCTCGAGGTATGTCTTTACAATCTCACTAAAACACTATTGAAACAATAAGCTGATAAGGGATCTTTCAGAATTATCCTAATAAATGTGTGTAATTACATCTGAAACGCTCACAGTGCCGCTGCCCGGAGCCGTTGCTTTTTATTTTATTTTATTTTTTTTATTTTTTTTCTCATCCTTCGCTATCAATATCATCATCCACAAATCTTTCATCTTCGCTCAAATTGATGGGGAAATTGTCGTTTTCTAGATCCGAATAGCTCTTGCCGCTGGAGGCTCCCATTATAAACAATGTGAGGACGTGAGGAGCCCTCACCCTTGTGACGTCATCGTCTGCGACTTCCGGTAAAGGCAAGGCTTTTTTATCAGCACCAAAAGTTGCGAACTTTATCGTCGATGTTCTCTACTAAATCCTTTCAGCGAAAATATGGCAATATCGCGAAATGATCAAGTATGACACATAGAATGGACCTACTATCCTCGTGTAAATAAGAAAATCTAATTTCAGTAGGCCTTTGAGGACCTACTTTTAGCGGCGCATAGATCACAGAAGTAACTAGCTTATGCTGCTATATTGACATACTGAGCTGCTTTCTCGCCTCTAAGAGGGTGAAAGCTAATTCTAGATTATAAATCATGCTTCTCACTTATGAAGTAGAAGGTTGTGGACATAAACCGAGAATTTGGTCAACTCTGACATCCAACTTAGACCTGGAGATGGCAAGAAAGACTCGAAAATACGCTATTTTGCACCCACCCTTTTTTAACCATTTGTGAGGATTAATTCTTCATCTAAACGGGAAGATATGAACATCCCATCAGTCGGCATCCCACTGAGAGCAGACATTGTATGCTTAAAATGAGAAAGATATGTAAAAATGACATGTTATTAAGAGTGTGACTACATTACATATATACTTACAGTGTGTATTTAAAGGGGAACATTATCACAATTTCAGAAGGGTTAAAACCAATAAAAAATCAGTTCCCAGTGGCTTATTTTATTTTTGGGAGTTTTTTTCAAAATTTTACCTATCACGCAATATCCCAAAAAACGGCTTTAAAGTGCCTGATTTTAACCGTCGTTATATCCGCCTGTCCATTTTCCTGTGACGTCACTGCGTGAAGCCAATACAAACAAACATGGCGGATAGAACAGAAAGCGACATTAGCTCGGATTCAGACTCAGATTTCAGCGGTTTAAGCGATTCAACAGATTACGCATGTATTGAAACGGATGGTTGGAGTGTGGAGGCAGATAGCGAAAACGAAATAGAAGAAGAAACTGAAGCTATTGGGCCATATCACGACAGACATCGTCAACGAGGACGAATTCGGCGATAGCCTTCTAACCAACGATTGCATCTTTTGACCACTGGTGCAACTTGAATCCGTCAATTGGTATGTATTTGTTTGGCATTAAATGTGGGTGGAGCGAAAGGCTGGATGCAAATATAGCTACAAATGAGGCATAATGATGCAATATGTACATACAGATAGCCTAAATAGCATGTTAGCATCGATTAACTTCCAGTCATACCGTGAGCAAATATTTCTGATTAGCACATAAGTCAATAACATCAACAAAACTCAACTTTGTGATTTCGTTGACTTTATCATTGTAAATGCATCTGCTTTGAGTGTCGCAGGATATCCACACATCTCTGTGCCATCTCTGTCGTAGCATCGCTATCGTCGGTAAGGTGTGCAGAACAAACGAGGGACTTTCGCATCTTTTGACCACTGGTGCAACTTGAATCCGTCCATTGGTATGTGTTTGTTTGGCATTAAATGTGGGTGGAGGGAAAGGCTGGATGCAATTAAAGCTACAAATAAGGCATAATGATGCAATATGTACATACAGCCAGCCTAAAGAGCATGTTAGCATCGATTAGCTTCCAGTAATATGTCTGATTAGCACACTCCACGTAAGTCAGCTGGTGTTGTTACACCCTCCGACAACACACCGACGAGGCATAATGTCTCCAAGGTACGGAAAACAGTCGAAAAAACGGAAAATAACAGAACTGATTTGACTTGTGTGTGTAATGTGTTTGAGAAAATGGCTGATTGCTTCCCGTTGTGACGTCACGGGTGAAAGGTCATTGCTCCGACAGCGTTTAAATCGCCAAATCCACCCTTTTAGAGTTCGGAAATCGGTTAAAAAAACATATGGTCTTTTTTCTGAAACATCCAGGTATATATTGACGCTTACATAGGTCTGCTGATAATGTTCTCCTTTAAAATGTTAAAAGTGGATTTAAAGGCCTACTGAAAGCCACTACTAGCGACCACACAGTCTGATAGTTTACATATCAATGATGAAATATTAACATTGCAACAAATGCCAATACGGCCGCTTTAGTTTACTAAATTACAATTTTAAATTTCCCGCGGAGTTTCTTGTTGAAAACGTCGCGGAATGATGGCGCGTGACGTCCCGGGTTGGAGGGGACATATTAGCGCAGCACCATTTGCGGGCTGAAAGTCGTCTCTTTTCATCACGCAATTAAACAGTATTGTGGACATCTGTGTTGCTGAATCTTTTGCAATTTGTTCAATTAATATTGGAGAAGTCACAGTAGAAAGATGGAGGTGGGAAGCTTTAGCCTTTAGCCACACAAACACACGGCTTTACTATGGATCAGAACGGTCAAGCGAACATGGTTCCCGACCACTTGTCAACCGGCAGGTTTCGTTGAGAAAATTGTGGTAAAAACTCTCCTCTTACTGTAGATCAGCCGAGCATGCGCCGTCCATGCAGCTGCCGTCAATTTCCCTCAGAGCCTGACGTCAAGACACCCGTGGACACACCCCTCCGACTATCAGGTACTATTTAACTCACTAAAACACTAGCAACACAATAGAAAGATAAGGGATTTCCCAGAATTATCCTAGTAAATCGTGTCTAAAAACATCTGAATCCATCCCAATGCAATCGCCTTTTATTTTAACTTATTTTTATTTATTTTTTTTCTAGTTCTTCGCTATCAATATCATCATTCACAAATCTTTCATCCTCGCTCAAATTAACGGGGAAATAGTCGTTTTCTCGGTCCGAACTGCTCTTGCTGCTGGAGGCTCCCATTAAAAACAATGTGAGGACGCGAGGAGCCCTCACACTTGTGACATCATCGTCTGCGACTTCCGGTAAAGGCAAGGCTTTTTTGTCAGCACCAAAAGTTGCAAACTTTATCGTGGATGTTCTCTACTAAATCCTTTCAGCAAAAATATGGCAATATCGCGAAATGATCAAGTATGAAACATAGAATGGACCTGCTATCCCCGTTTAAATAAGAACATTTCATTTCAGTAGGCCTTTAAGATGTTATTTAGAGCACTTTGAAAGCAGAATAGAGCGGCTACCAATGACTCAATTGCTCAAGGTTTATTTTCTATTTAGGATGCATTAACCATCGACCTGCTCAGTGGCCTTTTGGTTAGAGTGTCTGCCCTGAGACTGGAAAGTCATGAGTTGAAACCCTGGCCGAGTCATACCAAAGACTATAAAAATGGGACCCATTGCCTCCTTGCTTGGCACTCAGCATCAAGGGTTGGGGGTTAAATCACCAAATGTTTCCTGAGCGCGGCCACCGAGGAGCTTTTAACTACCTCGGCGACCTCGGCCCAAGAAATAGGAGAGCCCACCACAGATTTTCCAGGAACTGCTTCCTCATACGAAGATGTGTTGGTGGGATTGAAGAGGTCTTCTAAGTATTCCCTCCACTGATTAACAACAGCCGCAGTAGAGGTCAGCAGCACACCATCCTCACCATACAGTGACAGTGTACTGCTTCCCACCCTGAAGCGGCAGATGGTGGACCAGAATTGCTTCGAAGCCGCCCGGAACTCGTTTTCCATGGCTTCCCCAAACTCCTCCCATGTCCGAGTTTTTGCCTCCACGACCGCTGAAGCCGCACTTCGCTTGGCCAGTCGGTACCTGTCCACTGCTTCTGGAGTCCCATGAACAAAAATGACCCGATAGGACTCTTTATTTAGCTTGATGGAATCCCTCACTGCTGGTGTACACCAGCGGGTCCTAGGATTACCGCCACGACAGGAACCAACCACCTTGCGGCCACAGCTCCAATCAGCCGCCTCGACAATAGAGGCACGGAATATGGTCCACTCGGACTCAATATCCACTGCCTCCCTCGTGACATGTTCAAAGTTCTTCCAGAGGTGGGAATTGAAACTCTCTCTGACAGGAAACTCTTCTATGCGTTCCCAGCAGACCCTCACAAGCTCACCACAAGGTGGTGATTGGTAGAAAGCTCTGCCCCTCTCTTCACCAGAGTGTCCAAAACATGAGGCCGCAAATCCGATGACACAACTACAAAGTCAATCATGGAACTGCGGCCGAGGATGTCCTGGTGCCAAGTGCACATATGGACACCCTTATGTTTGAACATGGTGTTTGTCATGGACAATCCGTGACAATCCGATAACAAAGCACCACTTGGGTTCAGAGCCGGGCGGCCATTTTTCCCAAGCACGCCTCTCCAGGTTTCACTGTCGTTGCCAACATGAGCATTGAAGTTCCCCAGCAGAACAAGGGAATCAGCGAGGGAGCACTCTCCAGTATTCCCTCAAGGGAATCCAAAAAGAGTGGGTACTCTGAGCTGCTGTTTGGTGGCTAAGCACAAACAACAGTCAGGACCCGTCCCCCCACCCGAAGCCATGATGTTGTGTGCCAGGCTTCACTAATATAAGAGTAGCTATCAGCTGGCAACAACCCTTGACTAGATAAGGTGAGTGCATTATCATCACAAAACTGTATTAGGTGTCTTGCATTATCAGAGCTGCCATCAGAAATATCAGCATTCCAGTCACCGACCACATAAATACACGTACAGTGATTATCCTGTATAAAAGAATTAATAAAAGCAAGTTTAAACATGGATTCATCCTCATTGTCTTTCCATTCATACGGAGTGTACACATTGAGAACAATAAACTCCCTATTGTCGGACTTATACTGAACAGCAATACACTTCGAGCCTAATAACACTAATAACTGGATCGTGCTTTTTGTGCCAGAGCACAGCAACACCTCCCGCTATCCTCCCTCATACAATTCCCATTATTAATATAATTCAACAGCCCCAGGTCTTGTTTTGGGAGGAATGTATCTTGTAAGCCTAACATGTCAAAGTGGAGCAGCAGGTTTTCAACAACTACACGCCGAGCCCGGTCCCCGGCGCTGGATATTAGATTTTTGTTTTCTCTTTGGCCTCAGTCTGGATCCCCTCTCCAGGGTCCCAGGCTTAGACTGATTTTTTTTTCTCACCTCTCCTCCTATTTACCAGTTTCTCACCTTTTTTTTAAGGGGCGGCGGAAGTTGGCAGACCTGTTCTGTCTCCCTGTAATGTTTGTCTGCTCTTGAATGGGATTGTGCTGAAAATCTTAAATTCTCCTCTGAGATTATAAAGTGTTTCTGATTCTGATTGTGTTTCTATCAGCCATCTTCAAACATAATTAACTTTCCGGTACAATTTCTTAAATTTTGATTCGCCGAAAGTTTTATCAGTCACAAATACTGCCTCAGTTTGCAATCGGACAACTTTACCGCTAGGAGGCTATTGGAAGAAAGACTTTAGAAAGACAAGACAACTTTGCTAATTAGTACTAATAAACTAGATTGATTGAGACATCGCTGGACAGCAGAGAAGTAACTAAATCCAAACAAACGTTGAAATTATTTTTTTAAGATATCTGGCTTGTATTTTAAGTAGGGATATAAATCCTTAGAAATGTATCGATATGATACCCTAATCGATACCAGTATTTGTCGGTACTTTTTTTGGTACTACATGTCATTTGTGGGAATAAAAAAGTGGAAAAAGTCATTTTAAATAGCATTCCTATTAGCACAAGAGGTTGAACACCTCCAACATGATGTTCTGTAACATCTCAGAGCAGGGAAGTCTTTTATCAGCAGCTGTTTATTTGAAGTCTTAAAGAAGTCAACTATGTGTGCAGTGCAAGGTGAAATGCACTTATGTCATCTTCTTCTCAATAACACACACATCAAACTTTGGTTGCTTCCTTATTTGTCATTATTCAAAGCTGATTGTAATGTGTAGCAGCGGCAGCTGAACTCAATGTGACAACGTGTCATAGTTACCTCAGTCAGCTGGAATTAAAAATACAAATAGTTGTGTCTTTAATCCAGAATTTTCACGGTCCTCATGGACGACATAATTAGGAACCAGTATTAATTTAAAAAATGGTACTTGGTGTACATCCCTAATCTTCACCACTAAACCTTTGAAATATGCTGACATATGTGCTGCTAAGGTAAATAAACAGTAGCCATATTGAATGTTTGCCTTCATTTGACCACGTGAGGTAAGGAGGACGGCCTCTAGGTCACATGGTTACACCCCAGCAATTACACTGTCGATGATTGATGAGCATTCATTTTTAAATGGTGGTGTTAAAAAGCAAATATATCTTCATCTTTAGTGATAAATGTGTCCCCCGGATGAACATGTGTCACAAACATTGTATTAGATGATATGTGGATGTTGTGCTTACTTGGACTGTGATGAAGCTGTGAGGACTCAGGTGGTTTGTCTTCATGCTCTTCAGTCTTCACAGAGACAACAGTCAGTGGAAACTTGCTGACATCAGCCTCCTCCTGCCCTACAGGACACTCTCTCTCCTCTTCCTCTTTAAAATAAGAGGGCTGTGGCTCATCTTTGTCCCCTTTAAAATGTGAGGGCTGTGGATACTCTAAAGTGAAACTGTCCCCCTGCAGATGAGGGAGACATTCTTCTTGGTGTCCAATCAGCTGATGGATGTCTACAGGACACAAACAAAACACATTTTAACTCCTACATGCTAAATATTAAATTGTACATGAAATATAGGGCTGTGGCTATTGAAAATGTTATTAATCAAGTGTTCTACTGGAAATGTTTCCGATTAGTTGAGTAACTGGAAAACACAGTGTTGCTTGGTTAAAGACAAATTTAAGCGACTATAAAACATTTCACTTAATAATGAACGGCCAATTGGTTTGAGATGGTATGAGATCAAGATGTCATCTTTAGAGCAGGCTTTGTTTTTTTTACAATCACAGCCACGTTAAAAAGTTAAAGTACCAATGATTGTCAAACACACACTAGGTGTGGGGAGATTATTTCCTGTATTTGGCCCATCACCCTTGATCACACCCTGGGAGGTGAGGGGAGCAGTGAGCAGCAGCGGTGGCCACGCCCGGGAATACCTTTTGTGGTGATTAAACCCCGATTACAACCCTTGATGCTGAGTGCAAGGCAGAGAAGTAATGGTCCCATTTTTATAGTATTTGGTATGACTGGGTTGGGGTTTGAACTCACAACCTACCGATCTCAGGGAGGGTGCACCGACATGAAGGAAATAACAGGTCAGTATGCTTTGACACACATATATAACTTGCCAAACCTGCCAGCTAGCAGGCTAGGTTTACGGCATCAGTAACCATGGTAACTGACTCTGACTTTGTCTTACCTCTCTTATTTTTGGAGGTAAAACTCTCGAGCTTTACATACTCAGGACTTTGCACTTAACCTGCTCTCTGGAATATTCCCCCGGTGACTGTGTGAGTTTTGTGTAAACATGTTGATACACATTGTTACAAACATCAACCTCTCATAAATATTGTGTGTCTGACAATGTCTCCTTCTTATCAACAATGTAAAACAATTAGTGCATCATCTTCACATGACAATTCATCTTCCTACAGACAATTTATTGAAGAGTAGTGTTAAAAATGAAATATAAAGTTATTAAAGATGTGAGAGTAAGAAGTAAACAAACCTGTTCTGTGTAACACAACTTGATGTTTTTCATGTTGTCGCTCCTTCTCCTCTTTTGTTGGACAAAGTTCCTCCTCGTACTCTGCTGTGGTTCTTTGGCACATTTTCACACAATCACAACACCTTACACTCACACTTGATCTTTACTTAGTGATGTGTTTTGATCACTTCCGCCTCTCTTTGTTAGCAGCTAACAAGCTAAGCTAACTAGCAAGCTAATCTAGCTCGAGAAGCATCAAAGTGCGCTCAGACTAATATAACCGGATGCAAACAGTTATTAACGATGTTTACTCTATTTACTAGAGTGTAATAAAGGACATATATGTGTACATGGAGGCACAGATTAAGAACACTGAACTGTGACGACTGCAATAACGTCTTCACCGTCAGACGCCATCTTGCTTTATCCTCGCCGTGTTTGGTTCGCGCGCAGTGTTGTCAGATCTCGCGAGAGAAACAAGTAACCAGCTCTTTTCCAAATCTCGCGAGGGAAATAAGTACAACCAGTTTCCCACAACGGTAAAACTATTTTATTATATACTATTTACTTATTGTGAAAATAAAAGTAAACCTGTCGATTTCAAAATTTCTAAACAAAGACATACAACTTATTTTCGTAAAAATATTCAAATATTTAACAATGTATTGGAATTTAATTTTCCTAGTAGACATAACAGTTTGACAGCATTCTCGAATGGAACATTCTGGAGAACCATCCTGGATTTATTTGGATAGAAGTGAATTACAAAGGTAAACTTTTGAATGATTTAACTTCATTTGTAATGATTTATCTCTTATGGTCAGTCCATTTTTTTCCCAAATTTAATTTGAGGGAAGTTGTCACCACCTGCTGCCACCTAGTGGTTTGTATTGTCAGTTTTCCTCTTTTGGTGCAGTTGATCTTGTTCTTACATTTCTCCTTCCTCCTAAAGTCCCTGTGTTGCCTTTGTGGGCGGAGTTGTGGGACGTGCACAGCTGCCTCCGATTGACCCTGGTGCTACTTAAGCAGCACCGTGACAGCTGGATAGCACTCAGCGAATCCACATCATGCCAGTTGATTCTATGCTTTGAGTATTTTGCTACCTTGGCCATTCCCAGTGCCATCCATCTTGGTGTTGTTTTGTAGTGTGCACGTCTTGTAACTCCAAACCAAGTTTAGTTCATTTTTGTATATATGTATCTTTTGTTATTTTGTCCACAATACACATTTTGTCTTCTCTCTTTCGCACCGTCGCTTTTTGTTTCCTCCTGTTTGGATTGTTTTTGTGAGTAGATTTCCGCAGTAAAAAAATGTGTTTTATTCAGCGTCCTGCACATCCTTGGGTTCCTCTTTACTGTGTTGAACAGCACTCTGACAGAAGGAGTTTCTCCAAAATGCAACACCCTTTGGCATACAAGTTTGTGATTAAATGCTATACATAAAAAATGAAAGGGACAAGTGGTAGAAACAATGGATGGATTGACTTTTATTGACTTTTCCCTAACAATCCAAACTTCCCCATGTTTTCTGAAATTTATAATGTTTGAGGGATTCTAAAAAAGGGGGAACAAAATCATAAACACCTTTTTAAAAAAAATTGTCATGTGTAGTTTTAAAAAAAAATAAGAAATGTAGATTATTAAAAACAAAACTATCCTTCATAACCTTCCACATATAATGTTGCCATTTTCTGTAATCTACATATTGCATAAAGGGGACATACATATAAAACAATATTCATATTACAAAGGAGAGTAATAAAGATAATTAAAAGAATGGATTATTGAGAGCCAACAAATGATTCATAAAGTCACAGATTTTAAAAGTAAATGATATTGTATAAAAGACAACTGTTTAAATGATGTATAAAGTAAATAATAATATGTTTCCAGAAGTGGTCCAGAAGATGTTTCAAGTGTGAACCACTAAATATGAACTAAGAGGGATTTTTGTGTATTCAAAAGCAAAGGTATGAACACATGTAAAACAAATATGTACATCATTTAAAGGAGTTACTCTACAACATCATTAAAAATCAAACATGATTTCTGAATATCTCTATACACATAAAAAGTATTCGTAACATGTTTTGTCCTGTTTATTCTCATCTTTACAGTCAAAGTGTGGTGTTCATTTTTAAATAAAAGTACACAATGGTGTATATTAAAACATGTACTTGACTGAAAAAAGCAATAATCTGAAATATCTAATCTATAAATGTTAGAATCTATGTGCTGATGTTGTTACAAAGTCGAAGTTAAGATTTGACAGTTTATTTCAAATCCTGCAGTTTCATTTGCTGCTGCTGTTCTCACCAGCACACTTGTGTTTCTTACACTGCTACTTAGAAGACAATCTTTCACCACACACACTGCAACTCAACACTTTCTCTCCTGGGTGTCTTCTCATGAGTCTATTCAAAATACGGACTTTGTATACAACTTTTACAACACACTGAACATGTTTAAGGTTTGTCTGCAGTGTGTCTTGTCATGTGTGCTTTGAAATGGTGCATTTGAGTAAAATCTTTACTGCAGATTGAACATGAAAAAGGTTTTTCTCCAGTGTGAGTTCTCATGTGTATTTTCAAATGCATACTTTGTATACAACTTCTACAACATACTGAACAAGTATAAGGTTTTTCACCAGTGTGTGTACTCATGTGTATTTTAAAGTAGTTCTTTCGAGCAAAATATTTACCGCATATTGAACATGAAAAAGGTTGTTCTCCAGTGTGTATTCTCATGTGTTTTTTGAAATGGTCCCTTCGAGTAAAATCTTTACCGCAGATTGAACATGAAAAAGGTTTTTCTCCAGTGTGTGATCTCATGTGTGCATTTAAACGTTCATTTCTTACAAAACTTTTACCACATTCTGAGCAGGAAAAAGGTTTTTCACCAGTGTGTGTTCTCATATGTTCTTTCAAATATCGACTTTCTGCAAAACCTTTACTACAGATTGAACAAGAGAAAGGTTTTTCTCCAGTGTGTGTTTTCATGTGTACTTTCAGACTACAATGGTATTTAAAAGTTTTGTGACAGTGAGAAGATGTGAAGTGAGTGTTGTCAGTGTGACATGTCTTATCATCTTTAGAGTCTTCATCATCAGTGTCAGGAGAGTGTGACGTTGTGTCCTCACTATCTGATAGTGGAGCTAAGAGCTTGTCTGCTTGTGATCCTCCACAGTGGTCTCCATCAGCTTCTGTTGTCATGTGTTGTGTTGAGCTGCTGCTTGGAGGCTCCCCCCCTCCCCTCTCCTCACTTTCACCTTTCACCTCATCATCTTCACTCTTCACAGGGACACCAGTCACTGGGAACTCCTCCAACCATTTAGGCTGACTGATGCCCTCTTCCTCCTCTTCCTCTTTAATGTGCGGCGGCTCTTGGTCCTCCTCTTCCTCTTTAAAGTAGGGGGTGAGTGGGTCCTCCTCTTCCTTTTTAAAATGTGGTGTCAGTGGTTCCTCCATCTCATCTTTAAAAAAGGGTAGCCATTGGTGTTCCTCTTCATTTTTAAAATGGGGGATCAGTGGGTATTCCTCTTCCGCCTTAATGTGAGGGGTCTGTGGATCCACTGCTTCCTTTTTAAAATGGGGTGTCAGTGGGTCCTCCTCTTCCTCTTTAAAATGGGGGATTAGTGGGTGTTCCTCTTCATTTTTAAAATGGGGGATCAGTGGGTACTCCTCTTCCTTCTTAATGAGGTTGTCCTGTGGCTCATCCGTCTGCATCCTGAAGCTCCACTTCTGTTGCTCAGGGTGAAGATGTTCTTCACAGACGTCTGCAAGACAAACACAGCATATCTGCTCAGTCACATAATGCATTAAGTACTTTGACATGCACTTAGGAAAAACAAGTTATTGTATGAACTGTCTTGAAATCTCAGTGATGCACAAACACGTTACTCTTTACAACATTTTTCACAGGAAAATAAAAACCAACCAGAACAACAGGACTTTTTACTATGGATAAACGATTTGGTTTAAAATTGATTTTACGATATATTATTTCATATTGAATTACTAATAGAACCATTTTAAAACAGGCTACAGAGTCTCCTAATTTAGTTGTTGAAATATGCAGTAAAATATTACATCATTTCCAGTATTATTTTCTCAAATAAAGTAACCAGATATTAACAGTAAATAAACAAGTACATTAAAAATATTTTTTTCAACAAAATAATACAATTATAAATAATACGATATGTTACTGCATAAGTCAGCTGCCAAATTAGGAGCTTTTGTAACCCGCTTTAAAATTCTTCTAGTATCAATTATACACCAAATTATATATCGTGACATGTATTGTTATTAGGATATAGATTTGAGGTCATATCGCCCATACCAAACATTAGTTCGCCAAGTCATTTTGTTTGGCCCACCAATTGTATTTTTTAATATTCTTCAGATGTGTGTGTATGTTTAAAATGTGGGACTCCTGTTCTACATCACGTGGAAGTGTCATGTCATGGGGATGGTGTGCTTTCAACTAAGGGTGTGACGATACGGTCAGCTCACCAAAGGATACTCGATATTGGCTCTAGGAGAACAAGACAATATTTTGGTGGTTAACATGATTCTTACACGTGTGTGTACTTCATGTGTATATGAATGTACTTTCCCTTGTGTGCTTGGTTTTACCGTAACTTCATAGTGGATAATATCTATAAACAACCTCAATTGTTTTACATCTTTAATTTGAAGGACTGTTTACTTATCTGACAAATTCAAAGGAAACTGCACTTTTTTAAAATGTTGCCTATCATTCACAATCCTTATGTAAGACATTTGTTTTAAACTTTTATAAATGTAATTATTAAATAAACGTGAGCAAAAATCAGTTAACATTGGAGTCAATGGGAGCTCCTCTATTAGACCCACAAAGTCCTCCAAAAAACATCCAACTTAGACCTGGAGATGGCTAGAAAGATTAAGTAATATGCTCTTTTGCACCCACCCTTTTTAACCGTTTGCGATGATTAATTCTTCATCTAAACGGGAAGACATGAACATCCCATCAGTCGGCATCCCAGTGAAAGCAGACATTGTATGTGTGGAGAGACACAGCCGACGGGCCGACAATGGGCGGAAAGCAGCAGCGCGGGCCCACCTGGAGGCCAGGAGGCGGGGCATGCGGCGGCGAGGAGAGGCATGACACACGCGAAGCGACACTGCAGCGGCAATCTGAGCCAGGTGCGTATATTACACACCTGCTAGAGTACAAAAAGGGCGAGGGAGGAACGAGCGGGAGAGCAGCACGGAGGAGGAAACAACGGCCAGCAGACGAAGAGCGCAACGACCCACACCGAGAGAGCGATGACGCACCCCCGCAGTGGACGCAAGCCCCGGACGCTGTTTAATATAGATTAGAATAGGCCGTGCAACTAATCATATGTGCTGAGTTCCAGTTGAAAGTGGGTGCAAGTTCATGCCCACGCACACACACTCTTATCGCCCACATTCTTCACACTGTTTACGTGGCTTCTTGGCCGAGGTCTGAAGGACAACACCAGATATGAAGTCAGAGTCCAGGGAGAAAAAAAGCACCAGTCAATATTGCACAGAAGGAACCTTCCTGGTGTTACCTGACGGCACGACCACCGAGCTGCGACACCACTACAAAGGCTCCTCCGTGCTCGTGCTCGTACCACCTGGCTTGGTAGCCTCGTACCCGCCTACCAAGCCAAAGACTTAGGTCCAATAGGGACGGCGTGGCGCAGTGGGAGAGTGGCTGTGCGCAACCCGAGGGTCACTGGTTCAAATCCCACCTAGAACCAACCTCGTCATGTCCGTTGTGTCCTGAGCAAGACACTTCACCCTTGCTCCTGATGGGTGCTGGTTGGCGCCTTGCATGGCAGCTCCCTCCATCAGTGTGTGAATGTGTGTGTGAATGGGTAAATGTGGAAGTAGTGTCAAAGCGCTTTGAGTACCTTGAAGGTAGAAAAGCGCTATACAAGTACAACCCATTTAATGATGAAACAGGGCGTAACTGCTGCTGATTGGACCGACACGCAAATACCACATTTTCAAAATTCCCCGTTGTCAATTAAAAACATAGCTATGGGCTGCACTTTGGACACACCTGCTGTAAGCTACAAGGAGCGAGCAGCTACACAACAGCTAAGCTAAAACAGCACTTTTAAGCATATCAAATAATTATAGTTGCTTAATACGTACACAAAGTCTCCAAAACAGAAGTCTGATAGCAAGTATCCAGTAACAAACAAGTCTGCGTTAGCCAACATTCTGAGCCATGAGCTTGACTTCATGAATTATTGTGGCCACCAGGTGTTGGGAAAGATCAAATAAAACAATTGCAAAAGCATCCGTCACAAGGTTACTGTTTTTTATATATTTGTGTCAATATGTAGAAGCATCCTCAGCCTTCCCGGGAAGGTCTATTCAGAAGTACTGGAGAGGAGTTTATGCCGCATAGTCGAACCTCGGATTCAGGAGGAACAGTGTGGTTTTCATCCTGGTCGTGGAACTGTGGACCAGGTCTATACTCTCGGCAGGGTTGTTGAGGGTGCATGGGAGTTTGCCCAACCAGTCTACATGTGCTTTGTGGACTTGGAGAAGGCATTCAACCGTGTCCCTCGGAAGTCCTGTGGGGAGTGCTCAGGGAGTATGGGGTATCGGACTGTCTGATTGTGGCGGTCTGCTCCCTGTACGATCAGTGTCAGAACTTGGTCCGCATTGCCGGCAGTAAGTCGGACACTTTTCCAGTGAGGGTTGGACTCCGCCAAAGCGCCGATTCTGTTCAAAACTTTTATGGACAGAATTTCTAGGCGCAGTCAAGGCGTTGAGGGGATCCGGTTTGGTGGCTGCAGGATTAAGTCTCTTCATCTAGCCAGGAACTTTAGCTCTAACTGGATCGGTTTGCAACAGAGTGTGAAGTGACTGGGATGAGAATCAGCACCTCCAAATCCGAGTTCAAGGTTCTCGTACAGAAAAGGGTGGGGTGTCATCTCCGGGTTGGGGAGGAGACCCTGCCCCAAGTGGAGGAGTTCAAGTACCTTGGAGTCTTGTTCACAAGCGAGGGAAGAGTGGATCGTGAGATCGACAGGCAGATCGGTGCGGCGTCTTCAGTAATGGGGACGCTGTATCGATCCGTTGTGGTGAAGAAGGAGCTGAGCCGGAAGGCAAAGCTCTCAATTTACCGGTCAATCTACGTTCCCATCCTCACCTATGGTCATGAGATTTGGGTCATGACCGAAAGGATAAGATCACTAGTACAAGTGGCCGAAGCGGTCTGTTTATTTCAAGTGTTAGTTTTCCCTTATTAGCTCTTGTGTTATTTATTTGACCCTATATTTGTTCCCCCTACCGCACCTTTTGTTGGAGTCTTTGATCTTGTTATACGCAAATATAATGACAATCAAGTCTATTCTATTTTAAATGAGTTTCCTCTGCCGTGTGGCGGGGCTCTCCCTTAGAGATAGGGTGAGAAGCTCTGTCATCCGGGAGGAACTCAAAGTAAAGCCGCTGCTCCTCCACATCGAGAACAGCCAGATAAGGTGGTCCAGGCATCTAGTCAGGATGCCACCCGAACGCCTCCCTAGGGAGGTGTTTAGGGCACATCCGACCGGTAGGAGGCCCCGGGGAAGACCCAGGAAACGTTGGGTAGACTATGTCTCCCGGCTGGCCTGGGAACGCCTTGGGATCCCCCGGGAAGAGCTGGATGAAGCGACTGGGGAGAGGAAAGTCTGGGCTTCCCTGCTTAGGCTGCTGCCCCCGCGACCCGACCTCAGATAAGCAGAAGAAGAGGGATGGAAGGCTGGATGTGTAACACAACTTGATGTTTCTTGAAAACAGCGTCCAGTAGTTGATGTTGTCGCTCCTTCTCCTCTTTTGTTGGACAAAGTTCCTCCTTGTACTCTGCTATCGTTTTTTTTTTTTTCTAACATCACAAATATTTCTTCAACAGCAGCATTAGTCGCTGATTCAGCAACACTCACATCATTTGTAATGTAGACATGTTCACACAATAAAAACACTTTACACTTACATTGGATCTCTGCTTTGATGTGTCGATCACTTCCGCCTCTCTTTGTTAGCAGCTAACAAGCTAAGCTAACCAGCAGGCTAGGCTAGCACGTCAAAGTGCACTCAGACTAATGTATCCGCATACAAACAATTAATAACGACGTTTACTCTGTTAAACGACACACATGTGCACATGTACGTTGTAATTAAGACCTAGAAACCATAATAACCAAAACAACGTAATCTCCGCCAGACGCCATCTTGTTTTGTTCTTCCTCCTGTGTGACGTCATCGAGGTGTTCTCAACCGCGGAACAAATGTTGGCCAAACACGTGTTTCACCGGGACAATAGTGAGTGGTGCACACTTCCTTCAAACACGTGTTTCACTGGGACAATAGTGAGTGGTGCACACTTCCTTCAAACACGTGTTTCACTGGGACAATAGTGAGTGGTGCACACTTCCTTCAAACACGTGTTTCACTGGGACAATAGTGAGTGGTGCACACTTCCTTCAAACACGTGTTTCACTGGGACAATAGTGAGTGGTGCACACTTCCTTCAAACACGTGTTTCACTGGGACAATAGTGAGTGGTGCACACTTCCTTCAAACACGTGTTTCACTGGGACAATAGTGAGTGGTGCACACTTCCTTCAAACACGTGTTTCACTGGGACAATAGTGAGTGGTGCACACTTCCTTCAAACACGTGTTTCACTGGGACAATAGTGAGTGGTGCACACTTCCTTCAAACACGTGTTTCACTGGGACAATAGTGAGTGGTGCACACTTCCTTCAAACACGTGTTTCACTGGGACAATAGTGAGTGGTGCACACTTCCTTCAAACACGTGTTTCACTGGGACAATAGTGAGTGGTGCACACTTCCTTCAAACACGTGTTTCACTGGGACAATAGTGAGTGGTGCACACTTCCTTCGCCCGGCCACAGAAGACAAAAAAGAGTTGCTGGTGTAACAATAGGAAGAATATATTCCACTCCTCTCTTGTACACGCGGCTTATGAGGTAATATACATGATATATTTTCATATTATTTATCTTATTTACCTCATATGTTGTTCGAAGCTAACGTGCTAGCGTTAGCCCGCTAGCAGGCCTTTGTAGCAAATGCGAGCGTCTTTTCTGAGGAGTGTATTTTATATGTTCTCTATGAGAATTATATTGACTTATTTAATACTTTAACTGTTTTTTTTTGTATATTACAGTCACGCTTAACATCATTAAATATTTGTTACTAGAAAGAAACGAACGTCTCGAAATTTAAGTCTGGAATAAGTCACATGGTATAATAATAATAATAATAATACATTTTATTTGGTATAGCGCTTTTCAGTGTACTCAAAGATGCTTTACAGGATGAACAAAGAATATTATTGTTATTGTAATGACAGTGTAATATAATGTATTATTGCAGTGGTCTGCTTTATGTTGGTGTCAACTTTATTAGCAATAAATACAAATGATGTTTGCACGCACTTCTATTACCTTGATAACAACCATCCATCCATTTTTCTACCGCTTGTCCCTATTTGGTGTTGCGAGGGGGGGCAGGGGGTGTTGGAGCCTATCAGCTGCATTGGGTGGACATATCATGGAAATTAAATCAACTGATGTTTGTTATTACGAATACACTATTTGCACAATTGTAAGTGATTAATGCTTATTCAGTCAGACTAAAATAAATATTTAATTAAATAAATGTTAAATATTAAAAATAGCTTTAATATACTGCACACAAAATGAATTTGCATCAATATTTTGTATGTAGTCGAAACATGAGGTACCCAAATATTCTAAATAAATGTTTACATTTATGAATTTGTATTTATATATATATATGTATATATTTATATATACATATATGTATATATTTATATATATACTCGCTGGCACTTGTTCCACGTGCTTCACTGCACTTCTGTTTGTTTTCTGTTGGGTTAAAAATGTTGCTTTCGCAGAAGAAAGTTAAAGTAGCAATGATTGTCACACACACACTAGGTGTGGTGAAATGTGTCCTCTGCATTTGACCCATCCCCTTGATCATCCCCTGGGAGGTGAGGGGAGCAGTGGGCAGCAGCGGTGCTGCGCCCGGGAATCATTTATGGTGATTTAACCCCCAATTCCAACCCTTGATGCTGAGTGCCAAGCAGGAAGGTAATGGAGAACAAGGAGAGGATGTTGTGCGTAAAAGTAAAGCCAACCGACCACAGCTCTGTAGTCCTGGTCACCGTTGACGTGAGGTGGGACTATTTTGGAGGTGCACGTCAAGGTTGGCTGGTAGGTTGGTAGTGGGAGGAGCCAGTTGGCGTCACTTGATGCTGCAGCACAATGAAACTTTTATACGTGCAGACTGACTTCATGCAGTCATGACGGAACTACAATCCCAGCAGGAGGTTTTCTATAAGTTGTTACTTTTTAATCAATAATTAATGTAAATGCAGAAAACAGGATCAATGACACAATTCATAATAATCAATCACTGATGATTATTCCATGTGTAGAAGAACATCACCACAAAGTGGTGTCAGTCCACTTGGAAAAACATTTGACACATCTGAGCTGAAGTTTGTTTGTGTTGTCTTGCGGACGTCCAACAGATGAACGCTCGTCAAGAAGAACGTCCCCTTCAGCAGCAGGAGGATCCACAGCCCCCCCACATTAAAGAGGAAGAGGAGGAAGTGTGGATGAGTCAGGAGGGAGAGTGTCCTGTAGGGCAGGAGGAGGCTGATGTCAGCAAGTTTCCACTGACTGTTGTCTCTGTGAAGACTGAAGAGCATGAAGACAAACCACCTGAGTCCTCACAGCTTCATCACAGTCCAAGTAAGCACAACATCCACATATCATCTAATACAATGTTTGTGACACATGTTCATCCGGGGGACACATTTATCACTAAAGATGGAGATATATTTGCTTTTTAACACCACCATTTAAAAATGAATGCTCATCAATCATCAACAGTGTAATTGCTGGGGTGTAACCATGTGACCTAGAGGCTGTCCTCCTTACCTCACGTGGTCAAATGAAGGCAAACGTTCAATATGGCTTCTGTTTATTTACCTTAGCAGCAAATATGTCAGCATATTTCAAGGGTTTAGTGGTGAAGATAAGAGATGTACACCAAGTACCATTTTTTTTTTAGTACTGGTTCCTAACGGCCTACTGAAAGCCACTACTAGCCACCACACAGTCTGATAGTTTATATATCAATGATGAAATATTAACATTGCAACACATGACAATACGGCCTTTTTAGTTTACTAAATTGCAATTTTAAATTTCCCGGGAGTTTCGTCTTGAAAACGTTGTGTAATGATGACGTGTACGCAAGACGTCACGGGTTTATAGGAAGTATGAGCGCTGCACACACACACAGCTAAAAGTCGTCTGCTTTAACGGCATGATTACACAATATTTTGGAGATCTGTGTTGCTGAATCTTTTGCAATTTGTTCAATTAATATTGCAGGAGTCAAAGTAGAAAGATGGAGTTGGGAAGCTTTAGCCTTTAGCCACACAAACACACGGTGATTCCTTGTTTAAAATTCCTGGAGGTGAAACTTTCCTATGGATCAGCGAACATGAATCACGACAGAATGTCAACCAGCAGGTTTCGGTGACAAAATTGTGGTTCAAACGTCGCTTCTTACCGGAGAAAAGCTGAGCTTGTGCCATCCATAAAGCTGCCGTCGACTCCCCTGAGACATTGGCGTCAAGACACCCGTGGAGACACACCTCCGACTATCAGGTACTATTTAACTCACTAAAACAATAGCAACACAATAGAAAGATAAGGGATTTCCCAGAATTATCTTAGTAAATGTGTCTAAAAACATCGGAATCCGTCCCAATGCAATCGTGTTTGTTTTTTTTCTAGTCCGTCGCTATCAATATCCTCAAACACGAATCTTTCATCCGCGCTCAAATTAATGGGGAAATTGTCGTTTTCTCGGTCCGAATAGCTGTTTTTGTTGGAGGCTCCCATTAAAAACAATGTGAATATGTGAGGAGCCATCACACGGGTGACGTCATCGTCTACGACTTCCGGTAAAGGCAGGGCTTTTCTGTTAGCGACCAAAAGTTGCGAACTTTATCGTGGATGTTCTCTACTAAATCCTTTCAGCAAAAATATGGCAATATCGTGAAATGATCAAGTATGACACATAGAATGGACCTGCTATCCCCGTTTAAATAAAATCTCATTTCTGTACGCCCTTAAATCTAATCGTTTGAATTTAGAGGACAACTGCACTTTTTGGGGGAATTTTTTCTATCCTTCACAATCATTATAAAATACATGACAATTGATATATATATTTTTAAATCACATTCTAACTCATGAATGTAAATAAAAGTCCACTTGCAATGGAGCCAATGAGAGGTCCTCTATAACCATCCAAAAAGCGCCAACAATACTACATTTGCATTTCGTGGCTTGAATACCAACCAAGTATTAGTGATATTGTTATTATAAGTGGCCTCTCACCTGGGTAGTAGAAGGATGAGGACGTACTCTGACAAGTTGGTTCCCTTTGACAGCCAATTTAGGCCCAAAAAGACGCTTGGCTTCACCCCCCATACCGTGCGACGATTATGAGTCTTTCCTCATCTAAACGGGAATATAACAAGATTCTATCAGTCTGCGTCATAGTGACAGCAGACATTGTACAGTAAGTGATGTTGTATTATGTTTGTTGGCTCTCAGGAAGTCTGCAGTGTGTAATATTCAGTGATGTTGAAAAAAAAAAGCACATGTAGTGATGCTTTTTTGAAAGTAATGCGCTAATAAGCAAACATACGTAAATATTCCATCTTTTTAAAAAAGTACCTGTTACTAAATGACATATATACCTACTGCATGTACATAAAACCTTAATGGAGGTGTTTGGATGCTTTTTAAGTTATTTTTAGGCAGAATAGTGCGACTCTAGTAGCCTCTATTGTAAACAGATTGTGATTGCATTTATTACTATTTAGAATGCATAAAAAAGAAAATTATGTGTTCTTGATAGGCAAAATAAATTACAAAAGTGCGGTTTCCTTTTAAATGAAGTGAAGTATATTTATTTAGCGCGTTTCTCTAGTGACTCAGAGCGCTTTACATAGTGAAACCCATGATCTAAGTTACATTTAAACCAGTGTGGGTGGCCCTGGGAGCAGGTGGGTAAAGTACCTTGCTCAAGGACACAACGGCAGTGAGTAGAATCGAACCTGAAACCGTCCAGTTGCCTTAGACTGTATTAAATTCTATCAAAATCTCGTAAAAATCGTAAATACATCCTAGAAATGTCTCAATAATTCCATGAAGAATATTTTTATTTAGGAACTTTGTAATGTAACGTGTTTCTATCTACACTTCTGTTAAAATGTAGTAATCACTTAGTCTTCTCTTTTGTTCAAATGTAATAATCACTGTTTTTGTTGTTTGATACTTTAGTTTTGGCTGATACTACAAATGTTGGTATCGATCCAGTACCAAATAGTTTCAGGGCAGTATCGGTCATACCAATGCGGATACTGGTATTTAAAGTCATCAGGATAATTGAATGATTACATTTTTGTTGGCAATCATAATCAGACAAAAACACAGGATGCTGGTGTTAGAATATCAATTGAATATTTAAATATGGCTCTGAATTAAATCATTAGGTTTATGCCCTTAAAGTCTTCCCTTTTACTGAGTTTGTAAACAGTAAAAAAACTCAACAAAATATATATAATACAAAATATCGATCAAACTGCTATAATTACCTTATATTGATATTATGCTTGGTATTGTTATTGTGGATTTTTGTATGGATCGGTCCACATTTGTTTAAATTTAAGAGCTTTAGCAGGGTTTCTGTGCGTCATTAAAAAGCATTAAAAATCATTGAACGGACTTTGCCTAAATAAAGGCCTTAAATGGTGTTAAAAAGCATTAAAAACGAATTCCAGAGGCATTAAAATATTCACACAATCGTAGGCCAGGACCGATATAAATGAAAATAAACCTAATAACTTAATTATTGCCGTCATCAATATATTGCTATATCCAAGTGTGTCCTTCTTGGTCTGTGGATTTTAAACTGGACTAAGAGGTCTCACTTTGTTTATCCCACAGTAGACTTACATGAACAAAGTGGGCCTCTTGTCAGTCATTCACAATCTTTGTTTCGACTACTTGCAATTCTCCTCCACATGATTTCCTGTGTGCAGTAGTGTTAGCGACACTCACTTTCATGTTGGAGATGGAAATAGTCATTTTAATACAACGCTGTAGTACAGGCCTCCGTATAGCTGCCCAGGATATGCCTGTTTTATGATTCTTTAATTTTGGGCCTTTTAGAATCAGAATGTTTTCATCCCTTTGTGTCGATTAAGTGAAATTAGGTCTGACAACCTTTTGACAAGTTGACTTCATGTCCATTAGGACTTTTCAAAGTGTAAAATACCATCCGCCTTAAACAGAATATTCTACTTTGAAAGTAAACTAGATAATTTATTTAGTGTTTATGCATGACTTCCTGTCCCACACGAGCAGATTTTAGCTCGATTGAACCGCCTTGTTGTGTCGACCACTAAATATAAATTAAGTACATGTAAACTTACTGAATGCCTCATGTGACTGAGCAAATCTGGACATTTCTCAAGCATGTTTGTCATTGTGTGTCCTGCAGACGTCTGTGGAGAACAACGTCTGCCTGAAAAAAAGGAGTATAGCTTCAGGATGGTGAAGGAGGATCCTTCACAGACCCTTCCCTGTAAAAAGGAAGAGGAAGACTCACTGATGCCCCACATTAAAGAGGAAGAGGAGGAACACAGCATCAGTCAGGTGGGAGATCATCTTGAAGGACTGGTGGAGTTCCCAGTGACTGGTGTCCCTGTGAAGAGTGAAGATGATGAGGTGAAAGGTGAAAGTGAGGAGAGGGGAGGGGGGGAGCCTCCAAGCAGCAGCTCAACACAACACATGACAACAGAAGCTGATGGAGACCACTGTGGAGGATCACAAGCAGACAAGCTCTTAGCTCCACTATCAGATAGTGAGGACACAACGTCACACTCTCCTGACACTGATGATGAAGACTCTAAAGATGATAAGACATGTCACACTGACAACACTCACTTCACATCTTCTCACTGTCACAAAACTTTTAAATACCATTGTCATCTGAAAAGACACATGAGAACGCACACTGGAGAAAAACCTTTTTCTTGCTCAGTATGTGGTAAAGGTTTTGCACAAAGTCACCATTTGAAAGTACACATGAGAACACACACTGGTGAAAAAACATTTTCTTGTTCAATCTGTGGTAAAAGTTTTGCACAAAGTCAGGATTTGAAAAGACACATGAGAACACACACTGGAGAAAAACCATTTTCTTGTTCAATCTGTGGTAAAGGTTTTACAGAAAGTAATAATTTGAAAAGACACAAGAGAACACACACTGGAGAAAAACATTTTTCCTGTTTAACCTGTGGCAAAGGTTTTAGAGAAAGTCAACATTTGAAAGTACACATGAGAACACACACTGGCGAAAAACCTTTTTTCCTGTTCAATCTGTAGTAAAGGTTTTGTACAAAGTAACAGTTTCAAAGTACACATGAGAACACACACTGGTGAAAAATCGCATTCTTGTTCAATCTGCAACAAAAGCTTTTGTGACCGATCAAACCTTTTAGCACACATGAGAAGACACCCAGGAGAGAAAGTGTTGAGTTGCAGTGTGTGTGGTGAAAGATTGTCTTCTAAGTACCAGTGTAAGAAACACAAGTGTGCTGGTGAGAACAGCAGCAGCAAATGAAACTGCAGGATTTGAAATAAACCGTCAAGACTTTCATTTTGACTTTCTAACAGGATAGGATAAGATAGGATAGGATAGGAAAGGATATGTCTTTATTGTCATTGCACAAGTACAACTAAACGTTGTTTTCAGCACAAACCTGCTCAAGATTAGACAAACAAACAGTGTACAGGGTTACAGAACAAGAACGTTGATGGGTCGCCATTAGGCGCCCCTTAAAAGATGGGAAAAAGGTTAACGCTGGGGAAGGATGAGTAAAAAAATACAATCCAGACTGGGCTCCTAAGGGGGCCCAGTCTGGAGTGGAAAAAAACCTCCATAGCAAAGCACATATACATATCACAACAAACATCTCGAGATATCTAGCAACAGAGAGTAGGTAGTTCAAGGTCATGGTGGTAGGCCGCAGCTCTCAGGCGCTGACCATCCATTCATCACCGTTGCGTCGATGGCGTTGGGTTGGGGGGTGTGGGGGGTATGTGTGGCGTATATTTTTTTGTGGATGTATGTGTGTGTGTGTGTGTGTGTAAGCCCGCAGTGTGTCTTTGTTCCGCGGCCTTGATGATTTGTACTGTCTTGTCCAAAGTCCACAACAACAGGTGTGTGTCCATGAGAGACAAAAAGGGAGTTTGTTGTGTGTTCGCTGCGCTGTCCTTTGGGAGAATCTCGAAACCAAGGAAACAATCCAAGTTAGAATGATTTGTATGCGAGTGAAAATAAAATTTGATTTTCACTCTAAATTGTCTATGACTGGTCCTCAAAATCTGCGGGGTGGACAGTCCGATGTAATCCACAGTTCTTCCCGCATCCTCCAATCATTTGTGGCAGCTTTGGGGTACTTTGAAGACTGCCAGCAACTTCCAATTTGTCGACAAACCAGAGCAACGCTTACTCCAATTAGCAGATGTCCTGTTGTCATAATTCCGAATAGGTGGATATCTTCACGTCCTCGACAGAAAAGGGTCGCCAGGCACCCCCCTCCCCCCCTCCTTCTTCTCCCAAGAGTCAGTCGTGTGTCCAGCAACAACCGCTTCATCACGACAGCAGGTTCCCCCAAACCTAGGATCTTGTCAATTTTGTTGAGGCCAGTTAAATAGTTCCAATGTTTAGATTTGGAGAGCAGTGCAAAAAGAGGCAACAAGAAAGTTAAGACAAAACAAAGAAGCAAGCAGGAGAGGAAAGGGGAGCGTCCACCCTCCATGAGTGCCAGAGAGAAAAACAACAAAAGCACATAAAACGTGTGACATTTACGTGCTTTTGTCAGGCAAGTACATGCATTAATATGCAACATTGTGTACTTTTATTAAAAATTGGACAGAACAATTTGATTGAAAAGGTGAGAGTGAACAGTACAGGACATTTTTTTAAATAAACATTGTATGTGTGTATATATTCATCATACAATATTAGACTTACGCATAATAGTGTTTTTTATAGGTGTTTGAAATATTGAAGTATTACATACTTTTATTTCTAATTATTAATCATCCCATAGATTATCACCTTTATATGATATACATATGTACTGGTTCACATCTGAAACATCTTCTGGACCACTTCAGGAAGCATATTATTATTTACTTTATATATCATTTGAACAGTTGTCTTTTATACAATTTTAAAATGTGTGACTTTATGAATCATTTGTTTGGGTCTTTAATCCATTTTATTAATTATTTATATTACTCTCTTTTGTAATATGATGATTGTTTTATATGTATGTAACCAGACCTTTATGCAATAAAAAGGTGAGAGAAAATGACTGAAATGTTTGTGAAAGGATGGTTTTGTGTTTACAAACTTACATTTGTGGGTAAAACAAAAAAATCCCCATCATTGTGTTTTAAAAAAGTTTACGTTTTCTTTTTTAACATCCCCAAAACAATATCAATATTAATCAAAGTTTGGAGTGTCAGGCAAAAGCTGATATTGTACATCATCCCACAGAGATTTACTTTTCATACATTCATAAAATAAACTGTTTATTGTGTTTTCCTATCACAGAACCAACAAATGTCTTCA
Source organism: Nerophis ophidion (assembly GCF_033978795.1). Taxonomy (NCBI): domain Eukaryota; kingdom Metazoa; phylum Chordata; class Actinopteri; order Syngnathiformes; family Syngnathidae; genus Nerophis; species Nerophis ophidion. The sequence continues at coordinate 343,397 of NW_026906999.1, read as the reverse complement.
ATTGCAAAACAAAATCCTAAAAAAAATTTTAAGTTGTCAATTCCGTCTTTTTTTTCTTAAATTAACTCATTTGCCTTCGGATGAATGGAAACTTTGAAGTTATGAGTATTTTTTGGTTTCAGAGAAAATACAGTAAAGAAGAAACAGCAAATAATTAAACACCATAAAATGCTGTAATTAGAATATTTTGAACAAAAGCCTTTATATAAATATATATATTTTTGCATATTTTTCTATTTGCAGGGTGTACTTGATGTCTTCAAATAATAAAATACTTTTATCAGTCAATAAGTGCATCAGTGACCAAATGCCTTTTTCAAACCATTGCTGTACAAAGATGGATTTGTTTCTCATTTTAATATAAGAACAATTCCATAGTGGAGTATTGTGTGTGATGAAGTTGTGTTTGTAAATTAGTTTCCAGTACAACAACACTTGCTGGTAGGGATGGATACTATTCACATTTCAACCGATACGGCTCAGATTCCGGTACCCCAAAATCAATACCTGTTCTCAACGGTACCACTTTTGGTGCTTTTGTGCGTGGTTATAATATTGTTTGTGATAATAAATCTAAATTATTATTGCAACATTTAAAATGATACTGTATATTGTTGTCCTTTTGTTTTATCTTCTTGAATTATTACCAAATGATCATTTACAAGTAATTTTATTTACAGTTGCAAGTCCAATACACTAGATGGCAGTAGTGTTAATTCATATTGTTTCTTTTTTGCGCCCAAAAAAGTGTTCATACTGTAAATATTGGATTTATTACGCACCAGCTGTTTGATTCTAACATTCGTCTTAGTCATAGTTTTAATTAACTCATTTGGTGGGGGGTTAACATCATGAGAAGTTGCTAATGCTAATCAGTAGCATGTCAATAGCAAAGCCAATGTATATTAGCATCAAGCTACCATGACTTTTGGAAAAGTGGAGCCTTACTTTACCTACGTTGTAACATTTTTTCTGTGAATTTCTTTGTTGGCATTAACGATTGCAACATTTACCTAAAGGTAGTTAGGCGGAGTCCTCTCTCAGTGCTGCTGGAGTGATCTCCAAATGCCGAACAGAGGTCAAATGAGTTCAGAAGTTGGATATTCAACAGATATTCAACATCCAGCCAGGCTGACTGTTTGTCCCCGGCACTGAAAACTCATGCCACGTCTGTCAGTCCCTGCTGACAAGTGCTTTAGTTTAAGGGACCGTCAATAAAGTACTTGTCATTAACTCACTAAGAACATTTCAATTGTCAGTAGCTGTAGTCATGTGACCTAGAACCTCAAAACCTACTTTCATATTGTTTGTTCATCACTGCTACAGCCGACTCATGTGTTAAATTTTCCAGTTTTTCCTTTTTTTTTTTTCAAATCAACAGCTTTTTGGTCATGTGACCTCAACCCAAAGAAAACACTTAAGTGGGGCAAAAAAGTATTTAGTCAGTCACCGAGTGTGCAAGTTCTCCCACTTAAAATGATGACAGAGGTCTGTAATTTTCATCATAGGCAGAGGTGGGTAGAGTAGTCAGAAATTGTACTCAGGTAAGAGTACTGTTACTTTAGAGATGTATTACTCAAGTAAAAGTAAGGAGTAGTCACCCAAATATTTACTTGAGTAAAAGTAAAAAGTATGTTGTGAAAAAACTACTCAAGTACTGAGTAACTGATGAGTAACCTGTTTGTTTAATGACTACGGCAAAAAATAATGCACAAAAACATAAAAATAGCAATGAGCAAATTCAGAGACAGGAATATCTCTTAAGCAACTAAAACGATAATATATGTTAAATAATAATACATTAAAATAAAAAAAATATGGCACATTGAGCCACAATATAGCACCATAGGCTCAGTAGGCATTGATTGATTGGTACTTTTATTAGTAGATTGCACAGTACAGTACATATTCCGTACAATTGACCACTAAATGGTAACACCACAATAAGTTTTTCATCCTCAATCAATTACTCAATTAATGACCAAGTCGAGGTGATCTACCTCATATATACATATACAGTGCATGTACATATATAAACATACACAAAGACATGTATAATTCTTATATATATATATACATATATATATATATATATTTATATACATACAGTATATATATATATATATATATATATATATATATATATATATATATAGATATATATATATGTATATGTATATATATATATATATATATATATATATATATATATATATATATATATATATATATATATATACATATATACATACATACATTTATATATACAGTATCCATCCATTTTCTACCGCTTATTCCCTTTGGGGTCGCGGGGGGCGCTGGTGCCTATCTCAGCTCCAATCGGGCGGAAGGCGGAGTACACCCTGAACAAGTCGCCACCTCATCACAGGGCCAACACAGATAGACAGACAACATTCACACACTAGGGACCATTTAGTGTTGCCAATCAACCTATCCCCAGGTGCATGTCTTTGAGGTTGGTTGTTACTTTGGCGGCAAACTCCGTAGCTTGCTAGCTTGTTTGCGCTGGCTTTTGGAGACTCTTATTTTGTTAGCGCAGGCGCGATGGAGCAGCGCTTTTATTGTGAAGACAGGAACTGTGCGATCAGTCTTTAGGCTTTGGACAGGAAATATGGTTGAAATAAAAGTGTCTTTTTTCCTTTACACTTTCGATTGATTGATTGATACTTGTATTAGTAGATTGCACAGTACAGTACATATTCCGTACAATTGACCACTAAATGGTAACACCCCAATAAGTTTTCAACTTGTTTAAGTCGGGTTCCAGGTGGACGGTCATGTGACCGCCTGGCTCTGTTTGATTGGTCCAACGTCACCAGTGACGGCTTTTGATTGGTAAAACGCAGGCATGCATATCCTACTTTGAATGTGTGTCTGAAAAAGTAGCGTTTCTTCCCTATAAATATACTCAAGTAAAAGTATGTTGCATAAATACTACTCTTAGAAGTACAATTCATCCCAATAGTTACTCAAGTAGATGTAACGAAGCCAATGTAGCGCGTTACTACCCACCTCTGGTACTCATAACCACATTCTACGCTTGGGATGGTTTCCTGCTGGCTCCGCTGTGAACGGGACTCTCGCTGCTGTGTCTTGGATCCTCTTTGGACTGGACTCCCGCGACTGTGTTGTATCCATTGTGGATTGAACTTTCACAGTATCATGTTAGACCCGCTCGACATCCATTGCTTTCCTCCTCTCTAAGGTTCTCATAGTCATCATTGTCACCGACGTCCCACTGGGTCATTATTGTCACCAATGTGGGCCTACCGAGGATGTCGTGGTGGTTTGTGCAGCCCTTTGAGACACTAGTGATTTAGGGCTATATAAGTAAACATTGATTGATTGATTGATTCTAGCTGTCCGCATGGCGACATACACCACTTCACAGGGCTACCGCGCATGCTCGTCACTACTGTTGCATGCTGGGTAGTGTAATTCTGGTACTCCCTAGCTCAAAACATCACAGCCATGACTCTTTGGCCCCGCCCCTAAGTGACGCATGCGTGGAGGATATGTTCTTCGCAGCAAAGTCCTCCTTTACTCCACACACGCTTCTAAGCCTCGGCACATCTACTAACTACACTTTATTCATCCTCCGTGTCAGCATCAACTCCACTCGTCTCACTCAACTTTGGACATTATTAGGCCCGCTTAGATTGCTCCTTGTTTGAGCGCGCTAGTTAGCCTAGCATGCTAGTTAGCTTAGCTTGTTAGCCGCTAACAAAGAGACGCGGATTTGATCAACACATCGCTTAGTTAAGATCAAGTGTGAGAGTAAAGTGTTGTGATTGTGTGAAAATGTGTGAAAGAACCGTAGCAGAGTACGAGGAGGAACTTTCTCGGACAAAAGATGACAACATGAGACTACGTCAACTACTGGAGGCTGTTTTCAAGAAACCTCAAGTTGTTTTACACAGAACAGGTTTGTTTACTTCTTACTCTCACATCTTTACTAACTTTAAACATGACGTGTTTGATTAATAATTTATCAATAGGTGTACTCAGACACGTGATTGTTATTGTGTTATTGATGTGATTATCAGACGGCAGTCATTTCCATTAGATAATGTCCAAATAGAGGTGGTTTGGCACACTTACAATTAAAAAAACAAAAATAATGTTGTTTTTTATCAGATATGTAGTAGTATTGTATATGTGGATGGGGGCCCTGCTTTGGAAATAATGTGTACCCCTTTCAGAGATCACATTTAGTTCCACTTCAAACATTCACATGTTGCACAATGAGATGAGATGGTATAACGTGAACAGTTCTGGAACTTTCTAACTCGGGGGAAAGAACGGGATCTCGTTGGAAGCGCGATGTATGAGCAGACGCCGTTTGGGTATAACAAAATGGTGTCTGCCAGTGTAGTTTACAATGTCACTACTTCAGTAGTTGTCAAACTTTTTTCACCAAGTACCACCTCAGAAAATACTTGGATTTCCAAGTAGCACCATCATGAACAACAATAAAATACAGTAGCATAGTAGGCCTTAATTATTCATTCAAAACAAGGAAGACACATTATTTAACGAGTATATTAAATCATTTTAAATACTGTTGCATTACACACAGTTTGAACAATAACACTGTTTGCATGTAGGAAAATAAAAGACTGTACTTAAAGGCCTACTGAAAGCCACTAGAACCGACCACGCAGTCTGATAGTTTATACATCAATGACTAAATTGCAATTTTAAATTTCCCGCGAAGTTTCCTGTTGAAAACGTTGCGGAATGATGACGCTTATGTTGACGCGTGCTTGTGACATTATTGGTGGTAGTGGACATTTTATTCCAGCATCACTCACAGCTAAATTTAATCGCACAATTACACAGTATTCTGGACATCTGTGTTGCTGAATCCTTTGCAATTTGTTCAATGAAAAATGGAGACTGTAAAGAAGAATGCTGTTGGTGAAATGCGGTGGATTGCAGCTGCCTTTAGCAACACAAACACAGCCGGTGTTTCTTTGTTTGTTGTGAAGCTTTAATATGGAACAGAGGGGTCAAGCAAACATGTTTCTCTACCACATATCAACCGGCAAGTTTCGGTGAGAAAATTGTGGTAATAAGTCGGCTCTTATCGTAAACATGAGCGGAGCTTGTGTGGTTCTTCCTGCAGCTGTCAAAGAGGCAGCTGTGACTTTCTTGACTCCTCCATGGCTTCCCTCAGAGACACTGGCGGTCACCACACCCCTCCGACTTTCAGGTACGACTATATAATCTCACTAAAACTCTACGAACACAATAAGCAGATAAAGGATTTTCCAGAATTATCCTAGTAAATGTGTCTAATAACATCTGAATCGCTACCACTGCCCTCGTCTTTTTTTTTCTTCTAGTCCTTCACTGTCGCTTTCCTCATCCACAAATCTTTCATCCTCGCTCAAATTAATGGGGAAATCGTCGCTTTCTCGGTTTGAATCCCTCTTGCTGCTGGTGGCTATGATTATAAACAATGTAAGGAGCCCTACAACCAGTGACGTCACACGCACATCATATGCTACTTCCGGTAAAGGCAAGGCTTTTTTATTACCGACCAAAAGTTGCGAACTTTATCGTCGATGTTCTCTACTAAATCCTTTCAGCAAAAATATAGCAATATCGCGAAATGATCAAGTATGACACATAGAATGGACCTGCTATCTCCGTTTAGATAAGAAAATCTCATTTCAGTAGGCCTTTCAAATATACGCAGTGCACACCGGATAGATTCTGGTGCGCACCAGATAGTTTCTAGGATGCAGCTTCCTCAGTTGACCTCTGACCTGGTCCACAGAGATGACTAATGTCTGGTGGAGGAGGAGGAAGGGGGTGCAGCCATGGCTTGCGGGGCGAAGAAGAGGGGGTGGATGCAATGAGGAGTGGGGGGTGGGGAGGACACGTGCTGGTTAAACCGGTTGAAGAAGGTATTCATCTCATTGGCCCTCTCTATTGTCCCCTCTACTGCTCTGGTCTTTGTCTTGTGGCCCGTGATGGTTTTCACACTTTCCCAGACCTCCATCATGTGTTCTGCTCCAGCTTCTTCCTGTAGCTGTCCTTAGTCTTCCTCACGCGTCCTTTCACCTCCCGCTGTGCTGCTCTCATTGCCTCCCTGTCTCCACTCCTGAAGGCAGCTTTCTTCTTGTTGAGCACAGCTTGAACCTCCTGTGTTACCCAGAGTTTGTCATTAGGGTAGCTCTGAACGGTCCTAGCAGGGCAGATCATGTCTAGGCAGAAGTTGAGATAATCCGTAGAACAGTGAGTCTGACCATCAATGTCCTCACCATGTGGAAACTGTGTACCATTTGTCTGTCACAGAATGACATCACACTAAGATATTCAGTGACAGTTTTCTTTAGTTATTCAGAATTTTGGTACAGTATCAATCAATCAATGTTTATTTATATAGCCCTAAATCACAAGTGTCTCAAAGGGTTAAAAAAGGTAGTAAAAATCTTTTAAACATAGTGTTTGGTAGTGACTGCGATGAGGTGGCGTCTTGTCCAGGGTTTACCCCACCCTCCGCCCAATTGTAGCTGAGATAGGCACCAGCGACCTCAAAGCGAATAAGCGGTAGAAATGGATGGATGGTATGGGTGTGCGAGTGAAATTTTATGAAATTTGTAGGTATATTCTTGCTATCGTTTACATTTTCAGAATGTATAATATTGTGTTTTAGAGAAATGCTTTGACATTCTTGTCAGGTTCAAACACCGATGACATCTATTTGACAAGACAAGAAGCAAAGAAATCAAACAGAAACATTATTCAATTTAGCTCATGAGGAGAAACGTCTGGGCTGCAACTTCGTACAGTTTCCCACCACGCTCTGACGAGGGAGTTCCACGCGTCCTCTTTTATTTGGGCCTTTTCTGATTACATAGCTGCAGCTGTTTTTAAAGGGAGGGGGGGTCGTAAACAGCTTTTCCCCTCGGTCATAAACAGTTCAATGAAAAGGTGGAACTGCGTCAGGTCTGCTCCCTCCACTTTGTCGATCTTGGATAAACAAGGTCTTCCTTTTGCTGTCTATAGATCAAAGAAACCGACACCCCCATGTCCCATCCAATCGCACACAGTAGAGTTTTATATGTCTTTTGCTTGATAAGATGAAAAACAGCTTTTGTCTTCTCGCAGGGGACCTGAACTCAATGTAACACAAAGTTGTGTGATAACTTTTATACAATTATTCTGACAATTTTGTTATTATTATTAATATTATCTGGAATCAATTTTTGGTAGCAGCAAAGTGGCAATTTGTTTAGCGTTTAGCTCTGAAAAGGGTATTTCAACAAGTAAACAGTACAGTAGGTACTAGATTTATATATGTGTAATGCCCATAAGGGTATTCCAGTAGAATATACAGAGATAAGATGTGTCAATGTCAAATTATTACTTGAAATCAATTTTTGTCAGCAGCAAAGTGGTTGTTTTGGTATGTTTTAGCTTTGTAAAGGGTATTTCTACAAGTAAACAGTACAGTAGGTACTGGATTTATATATATGTAATGCCCATAAGAGTATTCTGGTAAAATATGCAGAGAAGAGATCTGTCAATATCAAAATATTACTTAAAATACATTTTTGGCAGCAACAAAGTGGCCATCTGGGTAGATATTTGCTCTAAAAAGGGTATTTCAACAAGTATACAGTACAGTAGGTACTGTTGCGTCAGACCAGATGTTCCTCCAAGGGAATTTAAGTTACTGGTCAATCCCAAATTCTTTTGATGACATATATGCTGAGTAAGAAGGATCATCAAAACAGAATTGGAATATTATTCATACCGGCTTCCTAAGTTGTTCTAACATTCAAACGGGAAGAGACTACTTCTTGAACCCGCAAACAGCCCCCACCTTCCCCAGATGAGACATACAGGTTCATTGTTCGACTAAAGATAAGATATTTAGGGAGTACTCCAACTCCCCACATTCCAAAGCTTCAAGGTTAACACACACAGTTTACTTGCGGACAAACTGAAAGAGAACAAATAGAAAAACACCAGCTGTTTTCAAATATGACTATGAATATAAAGGAGTAACTCTTGCATATATAAATATATATTCTCCACAATCCCCCTTCAGATCTTCTCCAAAAGATCTCTATCACTAGTGCAACACTTCTAAAGCACGCCCTACATTAAAGTAGGTGCTGTTTTGGTTTTCGAGCAAGCTAGCAATAAACAACCATGGGAGATAGATGGAGGGAGTCCACGTCAATGTCGTCATGGTCACTAGCAATAAACAATCATGGGAGGTAGATGGAGGGAGTCCACGTCAATGTCGTCATGGTCACTAGCAATAAACAATCATGGGAGATAGATGGAGGGAGTCCACGTCAATGTCGTCATGGTCAGGGAAGGAAACTAACAGTCCTCGAAAGTCAATACTGTGCTTGATCCCTTCAGTGACATACCAATCTCAGAAACAGGGTGGGGTTGAGCTTCGACAGCTCTAACAATGATGCGGGTGCATAGAGACCTAGCACAAGGGGCGATAGAGCATCCGCATGAGTCTATAACAGCCAAGAAAACTCCAACGGAGACCAGGGCAGACTTAATTAGGTCAAACTACCTGCCAAAGGTGTTGTGGAGCCAATCTTTAAAGGGTTCAGAAACTTCAGTAAGTTCTTTAGACAGGGCTCGGAGGCCTTTTAAGGCCCCCTGGACTGAGTCATCGGGGCAAGTTGTTCAGCAAGTCCCTCAACAGCGTCCCGAGTCAGGTTGGTCAGTCTCAACAGATTATAAAAAACATAGTTACTAAGTTCTACATTTTTAGTAGCAGTCACAGGAAAAATAGCACTAATGATAGGAAGGTTCTTGGCACCTGCACAGGATTCACACCACAATTTGTGCTCCCCACAATACCAAACTAAGTCAGCCCGTGCCCAAGGCCCTGTTTTTGAGCCATCTAACAGACCTGTGCACCAGGAAAAGTCAATGTCACTCAATTTTTGGGGGGACGCAGACGGTCCTGTGAATTAAAAACGTGTAATTCAGCTTTTGGGCTACAAAAGGAAGAAGTCGGGTGGAATTGTCAACAGAGGGGTACACACTAGCCAACAAATCACAACCTGGCGTCGTGGGTTCAGAAAACAAGGAAATAAGACAGTTTGAGCCATTTGTTACTGCCAACTTAAAAGGGGCGGGATAAATGTGGGGAAAGCGAAGTCCAGCAGAACAAGCAATACAGTCACCTAGATCTTAGCTCTTGTCCAGGCTAGTCATCCACCTGAGCCACAGGTTGCCTGCGCCCGCTCTTATGGTCAAAGTTACCAGATCTTCGGTGGTGATGTAGTTAGTATAACAAAGATAGAGGTCACAACCACGGTAATTGCTATTACGTCCCCCGCAATTAATCACACTGCACAGGTAAAAAAAGTAAGTCTTGCTGTCTCCCTTAACCCAGTCTATTTCAAGTCCGCCATATGTTCCAAGACATTTGTCAGTCACTGTCGTCAAGAAGGAGGGACAAGGACAGTAGAACATGCCCAAACACCAGTCCCTCAGGGAATACTGCTGGGTCTAACATCCAGCCTTTGGTCTATAAAAATCAAGGTAATTTAGGTAACGAAACGGCGATCAACATCAAATTTTTCACTTGTTTCAAAGATGCAAAAATCTATGCGGAGAAGAAGCAAGAGAAAATAAGAAACAATTAGCATATGGACTGGTCTCAAGCAATGATATACAATATAGCAGTTGAGCAAGTCTGGAAGATCTACACGACGGTAGACGGCAGCTCAACGGAGGGAGATCTCTCTCAGCGTCGTCTTCCGGGCCCCTTCTTTGGCAGGTTCCTCAGCCGGAGTGCAGAGGGGGAGGTGGTACCAGGTGTCCCCTTTACCAGCTAGTCGAAGGGCGTGGGGCCGTCCGTTCCACGACCTTGAAGGGACCAGTCCACCTGAGCTCCGTCCACTTGCGCTTGATGACTTTGACCCTGACCCACTCAACGGGCGGAAGGGAATTTGGAGTGGCGGTGTGTCATCCTCAAATCTGTACAGAAGAACTGACACACAAATTCTGCATTTTGTAAAAATACCATTTTGGTCTCACGCTGAGCTAGCTTATGTAGCCGAGGATCGGACCGCCAAGTGCCCTGACTTCGGCTTTCGCCCAGCTCACAATGCACCCGACCTCTATGGCACCCGACCTCTATGGCCCCTCCTATGAGTGGTGAGCCCATTGGAGGGATGACCCACGTTGCCTCTTCGGGCTGTGCCCGCCCGGGCCCCATGAGGACAGGCCCGGCCACCAAGCGCTCGGCATTGTGCCCCAACTCCAGGCCTGGCTCTAGAGGGGGGCCCAGATGACCTGCGTCCGGGCGAGGAGGAAATCAGAGTCCATTTTGTTGTGTATCCATAGAAGTCTTCAAGCTGCTCTTTGTCTGATCCCTCACCCAGGACCTGTTTGTCTTGGGAAACCTTACCAGGCGGCATGAAAGCCCCTGGACAATATAGCTCCAAGGATCACTGGGACACTTAAACTCCTCTACCACGGTAAGGTGGCAGCTCAGAGAGGAGAGGTGTTTCAGGCATCTGGTCAGGATGCCACCCGAACGCCTCCCTAGGGAGGTGTTTAGGGCACGTCCAACCGGTAGGAGGCCACAGGGAAGACCCAGGACACGTTGGGAAGACTGTCTCCCGTCTGGCTTGGGAACGCCTCGGGATCCCCCGGGAAGAGTTGGACGAAGTGGCTGGGGAGAGGGAAGTCTGGACTTCCCTGCTTAGGCTGCTGCCCCCACGACCCGACCTCGGATAAACGGAAGACGATGGATGGGTCTCACGCTGATTCCTCCTTCCAAGGGAGCTGCTGGTCCTGGGAAGGGCTGATCTGTATGCAGTTCATAGGGTGAAAAATTCAAAGGGCGAAAAAAACAGTTTTATTCACGGACATTCGAATGATCATTAACGCTAATGGCAACATGTCAATCTAATTCAATTTAGTCTGTGCACAGATTTTAGCCAATTTGTTTTGATGCTTTGGTTCATTCTCTCAACCTTACCTTGGGACTGAGGATGGTAAACCGAGCTGAATCTGTGTTCTATAGGACCTTTTCGACCAAGACTAAGTGAGCATTTTTAATATGGGTGCCTTTGTCTGACCTAATCTTTTTGGGGAAACAATGTCGGGGTATTAGGTCATTCACAGGCTATTTAATTACTGATTTTGCATCCTCCTTTGAGGTTGGAGTTTCTTCCGGCCAACCACTGTAATTGTCAACGCAAGTCAGCAAGTACCTTTTCCCCTTTTCCCCATGATCAATCTCCCCCCTCTGTTTCTGAAAAAAGGGACTGTGTTTGCAGTACTATCACTTTCAGAAACATCCAAGAAAAAGGACAGCCGATAGTCAAGCCTAGCAAGCGCAGAGATTCAAAATTCTAGATTTTTTTATTGTCTTATGCACAGTTAAACAGACAGTTTGCCGCACAATGAAAATCTTACTTTGATAGTCCACCCTTCAACAAGTCACACGGTACTGAGCTAAAAATAAAAAAGTCAAAATAAAAATGTTATATACAAGGCACAGTAAGTAACATAACATTATTGCACATTCTGATTGACAGTCAACAGTATAAATATGGAGGTGACCTTGGGTCACAGCAGCAGTTAAAAGTGTCTTCAGTGAACAGAGGTGAAACGTGTCTACAGTGATGGTTCACAGTTCGGGGGTGGTCATGGTAACTGTCTGTTGTTCAAAAGATAAAAGTAAAACAGAGGTGGGGGGGGGGGTAGCTAGCATTCACAAGCCTGATAGCCTGTGGGTAGAAACTGTTTGTCAATCTGGTAGTCCTGGATTTCAGGCTCCTGTATGGTCTGCCTGATGGTAGGAGGCTGAAGAGACTGTGTACTGTCCTTGATGATGATGTGTGCTCTCCTGGTGGCCCTGGTAGACTACATGTCCTGTAGTGAGGGGAAGGCTGCTCCTGATATGTACTGAGGAGTTTCAATCACTCCCTGGAGTGCCTTCCTGTCCTTAGCAGTGCAGTTTCCATACCAGACCGTGATTGAGCTGGTAAGGACACTCTCAACCGTACTTCTATAGAAGTTGCTGAGATTTTTGGGTGGCATTCCAAATTTTCTCAGCCTTCTTAGGAAGTACAGTCGCTGCTGGGCTTTCTTTAATGTTTGTTGGGTGTTGTGTCCCCAGGTGAGGTCCTCGCTGAGGTAAGTCCCGAGGAATTTAAAGGTTCTCACCCTTTCCAACTCTGTCCCTCCTATGTACAGAGGTGGGTACTGTTCACTCCTTCTCCGTGGGTCAATAATCATCTCCTTGGTCTTGTCTGTGTTCAAGGAGGGATTATTTTCCTGACACCAAGCCTCCAATTCCGCTAACTCCCTTCTGTACACTGCCTCAGATCCCCCGGTGATCAGTCCGACGACCGTAGTATCATCTGCAAACTTGATGATAGTGGTGTTGTTCTGGAAGGCCACATAGTCGTGTGTGAAGAGGGTGTACACTAGGGGGCTCAGCACGCAGCTCTGGGGCGTCCCTGCGCTTAGAACCTTTGTGTCTGATGTCTGGTTGCCGATTCTGACTGACTGGGGACGGTTTGTGAGAAATGTCAGGACCCAGTCACAGAGAGCTGGTGTCAGACCAACAGTGAGAAGTTTAGCACTGAGTTTTTGTTGGATGACCGTGTTAAAAGCAGAGCTGTAGTCAATGAATATTAGCCTGGCACAGGGGCCTGATGGCGGTGGTCTTGAAGCAGGTGGGCACAACAGCTTGTGCTAGTGACAAGTTGTATATGTCAGCAAGTACATTAGCCAGCTCTGATGGAAAGACCCTGAGGGCCTGGCTAGGGATATTGTCTGGGCCGTCTGTCTTCCGTGGGTTTGTACTCCTCAAAACTGTATGTACTTCTGTTGTTGTCACAGTGAGCGGTGGGTCCTGCGTGCGCTCAGAACCCCTCTCTGTTGGTTGGTGTTGAGGACCTCGAAGCGGGAGTAAAACTCATTCAGCTCATCTGGCAGTGAGCGTTGGCTGTTTGTGACCCCCCTGCTCCCCTGCTTGCAGTCTGTGATGTGTTGCAGGCCTTGCCACATCCGCCGGGAATCTGTGGTGGAGTAGAATCCCTCCAGCTTTAGTCTGTATTGTCTCTTGGCTTCGCTGATGGATTTACACAGTTCATATCTGGCCTTATTCTAGTCCTCAGCGTTGCCTGAGACAAATGCAGTGGAGCGGGCATGTAGTTTAGACCGAACATCACAGTTAATCCAGGGTTTTTGGTTTGGGTATATCTTGTATTGTTTTGTGGGAACAATGTTTTCCACACACGTACTGATGTAGCCAGTTACACTGGAAGCATATTCCTCTATGTCCACAGTACCGTCATCCCTCTGAGCAGCAGTTTTGAACATGTCCCAGTCTGTACTCCCAAAGCAGTCCTGAAGCACTAGTTCAGTGTCTTCATTCCAAACTTGAACAGTTTTACTCACTGGGGGGGCTTGCTTGAAGCGCTGTCTGTATGCTGCACATAGAAAAGCTGAAATGTGATCAGATAGTCCAAAGTGTGGTCTGGTTACGGCGTGGCGAAGTTGGTAGAGTGGCTTTGCCAGTAATCTGAGGGTTACTGGTTCAATCCCCGCCATCTATCATCCTAGTCACGTCCTTTGTGTCCTTGCTCCTGATGGGTCCTTGTGAGCGCCTTGCATGGCATCTCCCACCATCAGTGTGTGAATGTGTGTGTGATTGGGCGAATGTGGAAATACTGTCAAAGCGCTTTGGGCTCCATAAAATGGGGTAGAAAAGCGCTATACAAGTACAACCCATTTGCCAATTTACCATTTGTAGACTCCACTCCCATTGCAGTACACCTGGTCCAGAGAGTTTTTTCCCCTTGTATGAAAGTTCTCATATTAATGGTATTTAGGGAGGACACTCTTTAGGTTGCGGTGGTTAAAATCCCCAGCTATCGTGAACGCAGCATCAGGGAGTGGGGTCTCTTGTTTACTGATGACGTCATGCAGCAGCTTTAGCGCTGTAGTGGAGTCCGCCCGTGGCGGGATGTAAACAGACAGTATAAACACTGCACTGAACTCCCTTGGCAGGTAAAAAGGTCTGCATTTCACCATCAACAACTCAATGTTGTCCGAGCAGTGTCTTTCAACCACCTGTACGTCCGAGCACCAGCTGTTACTCACGTAAACACAGACCCCGTCGCCTTTCCTGAAGCCTTTGTCCGGTCTCCACGGTAAACTGAGTGCGTTGGTAGCTGGATAGCAGAGTCTGGGATGCTGTCCGAAAGCCAGGTTTCCGCGTAAATAAGAGCACAGCATTCTCTCAGTTCACGTTGGGATGTAGTCCTGGTTCTCAGCTCATCCAGCTTGTTGTCGAGTGAGCGCACGTTAGCTAGCAGCAGGCTAGGTAGTGGTGGTCGTGTAGCTCTAGTCTTTAGCCTAGCATGTAGCCCCGCTGTCTTGTTGTTGTTGTTTTGTGGTTAGCTGGCTCTCGTCGTAGCAGAAAGTTGAAGTCCGTCAGACTAGAATTGAGCTTGTGGTGAGCTTTTCCGATGTCCAGAAGTGCATCTCTGTTATATCTCACTGTTGCATGCAAAAACTTTACATTTAGGATGCAAATTACAAACCCCGTTTCCATATGAGTTGGGAAATTGTGTTAGATGTAAATATAAACGGAATACAATGATTTGCAAATCATTTTCAACCCATATTCAGTTGAATATGCTACAAAGACAACATATTTGATGTTCAAACTGACAATTTTTTTTTTTCTCAAATAATCATTAACTTTTTTTATTTTATTTTTTTTATTTTTATTTATTTATTTCGGCAATCTTCACATAAAACAAAGAACAACAAAAAAAGAAAAAAAAAAAAAACACTCATTTGAGCAATGATTGAGCCGAAAGGGTGTAGGTTGAAGCAACGCTTATATAAACCTACCCCATCACAACAAGAACAAGGTTCAAAATATATAAAATCTAAAACATGATTCACTTATATTACTTTTTTTTTAAACAATATATAAGCAACATATATGTAGCACACGTCTCATATACACAGTTTAACATTTAAATCAAACATATACATTTGTACACTTATATATATACATATATATATATATATATATATATATATATATATATACACAATCTATTTAAATTCCATATAAAGTGGTAATATATACATTTTAATATAACCTATATGTATAATTATGAAATCATAAATTGTATTTATATACATATCATATATTATTGTCTTTCTAAAACAATGTTTGCTCTTCTTTCTTATATTTACTAATGATAAATGATTTAAAAAGCTTTTTAAACTGGTTTATGTTGGTGCTGTGTTTTATTTCATCCTTTAAACAGTTCCATATTTTAACCCCTGCTATTGTTATACTCATTCGTTTCTGCGTTGTTCTACAATATTGGATCTTAAAAAGTAGTTCTCCTCTTAAATTATAATTCCCTTCTCTTTGTAAAAATCTTCTCTGTAACCCTGTTGGAAGTGAATGTTTACTTGCTTTATAAATCATTTGGGCAGTCTTGAGTTGGATGAGATCTGGTAGTTTTAAATCAAATGTTTTTATAAATAATCCATTAGTGTGTTGTCGGGGTCCTGTGTTATGTCTCAGTCTGATGGCCCTTTTTTGCATTATGAATAGTGGTTGGATGTCCGTCCTGTATGTATTTCCCCAAACTTCTAGACAGTAACTCAAATATGGTAAAACAAGTGTACAATAAAGAGTGTGTAATGTTTTTTGATGAAGAATGTGCCTTGTTTTACCCAGGACAGCAATACTTCTGGCCAACTTCCCTTTGATGTATGTAATGTGTGACTTCCAGCAGATCCTGTGGTCCAAGATCACACCCAAAAATTTGATTTTGTTTACTCTTTCTATACTAACATTGTCTTTATATAATTTTACATCTATATCATTTGTCGTATTTCCAAATAACATAAAGTTAGTTTTATTTAGGTTTAATGATAATTTATTAGCATCAAACCTTTTTTTTAGTTTACACATCTCCATGGTGACGGTCCTCAGGAGCTGCTGCAAGTCCACATCAGAACAGAGTACATTGGTGTCATCCGCAAATAACACATATTTAAGGTTTTCAGTTACTTTACAAATATCATTTATATACATGATGAACATCTTGGGCCCTAAGACTGACCCCTGTGGTACCCCACATTTAATATTTAACCAACATGATTTTTTGGGTGATATCTGTACAAACTGCTTTTTATCAGATAAATAACTTTTTATCCATTCCAGAACAATACCCCTAAAACCATATTTTTCCATTTTTCTAATAAGAATACTATGGTCTACTGTATCAAAAGCCTTCTTAAGATCTAAGAATACTCCTATTGTATATTTATTTTTATCAATACTGTCAGTTATTTCTTCAATTAAATCTGTTAATGCTTGTGCTGTTGATGGATTATTCCTGAAACCATACTGCCTATCTGTTAATAATTCATTTTTTTCTACAAAGCCATCGAATCTATTTATAAATATTTTTTCTAATATTTTGAAGAACTGTGGTAATATTGAGATTGGTCTGTAGTTTGTGAATAAGTGTCCGTCTCCCGCTTTGTGAATAGGAACAACTTTTGCAATTTTCATGAGTTGAGGAAATACTCCCATTTCAAATGAAAGGTTAAATAGATACGCTAATGGAGCACTAATTCCATCTATCACATACTTTAAAGTTTGCATGTCTATATCATCCACATCTTCGCTTGTTTTGTTCTTAAAACTTTTGACTATGTCCCTGATTTCTCTTTCTACTACTGGTTTTAAAAACATTGTTTTAGGGTTTGGGTTGATATAATCTGCTGCATCTATTTTTTTTCCCTTCTACATTTATCTCTTCTGCTAGTTTGGGTCCAATATTTATAAAATAATCATTAAATGTATTTACTATCACCTCCTTATCCTTAATCATGTTGTTATTTTCCATAAAGTATGGTGGGTATTGATTATCATCAGTTTTATTTCTAATAATACCATTTAATATTTTCCATACACCTCTTATATTATTCTTGTTATATTCCAGTTTATTTATATAATAATCTTTTTTACACATTCTGATTATATTGATTAGTTTATTTTTATATTTTTTATATTTATTTTCATTTACTAAAGTTCTATTTTTTATAAATTCCTTATATAAAATATTCTTTTTTTACAGGCATTTTGGAGTCCTTTAGTCATCCACGGTTTAAACTCGCCGTACTTTGACTTCCTTTTATAATTTACTACTGGACAATTTCCATCATATAGTATTTTAAATGTGTTTAAGAATTCTTCATAAGCTGTATTAACTTCTTTTTTATCATAAGTAGTATTCCAATTTTGCTTTTGTAGTTCATTCTTGAATTTGTTGAGCGTTTTCTCTGTTATGATTCTTTTATAGACAGTTTCACATTCATTCCTGATTTTAATTTTACTGGCACAGTTGTAGACCACAAAGACTGGGAGATGATCACTTATATCATTTATCAAGATTCCACATATTAGGTTGTCATCCATTATATTGGTAAATATATTGTCAATTAGGGTGGCACTATGTCATGTGATTCTTGTTGCTTTATTTATCAAAGATATGTTTGTCTATCTGTGTTGGCCCTGCGATGAGGTGGCGACTTGTCCAGGGTGTACCCCGCCTTCCGCCCGATTGTAGCTGAGATAGGCGCCAGCGCCCCCCGCGACCCCGAAAGGGAATAAGCGGTAGAAAATGGATGGATGGATGGATATCAAACTCATACTGTGCATTGTGTCTATAAATTCAGCTGTTTTTCTATTGCTACTTGTATGTATTAAGTCAATGTTAAAGTCTCCACTAATAAATATTTCTTTGTTATTCAATTTATAAAATAATCCTTCCATAGCTTTGGTGAAGGTTTCTATTTTGGATCCCGGAGTTCTATATATAAAACTAACTAGGATATTTTTTCTTCCTTCTCTTATAATCTCTACCGTTATACATTCCATTACTTGTTCAATGATAGATGTCATATTTTCAACTTTAATAAAGTTTAGATTTTTATCAATATAGAGTGCTACTCCTCCTCGCTTTTTATCTATTCTATCCAAATGCACAAATTCATATCCATTCAGACCAAAATCTACACTTATTTCTTGAGTTATCCAAGTTTCTGATATTGCTATATAATGCTAAAAGGTTTTACAAATTGACTTAAATATTCCTTTATATGGTGAAAGTTTGCAGACAGACTTCTACTATTAATATGTATAATTGTTAATTGGTTACTTAATTGTATACTGTCATTATATTGTTCATCTGTATAATATTTGCAATTCATTGCTATGCCATTGAAGACATTTTTTTCAGGGTCTATATCGTTTTCAAACATAGTGCAAAGTTCATATTTCACTCATTCATTTGCTGTTATATTAACATTCAATTACCAAGTTGGCAACATGATTTCTGGTTTCATCATTTGTACTTTTCAAGCTCCCCCATTTCTCTGATTACTAGAACCTTTGCTTCTTCAGGCGTGCCCTGTAGTTTTATCCAGACTTTGCAATTCCGTGTCCACGTGGACTGAATTTTCCCTTGTTTCTTTAGGGCCCTAGCCTGTCTTGCTATGTCCGAGTTTTTTTTTTGTTAAGTGCTCATTAATGTACACTGCCGTACCTCTTAACTTTTTGGACTGTCTCAAAAGATCAGTTTTTACTTTCCTGTTCGTTAACCTTATAATAATTGCTTGTTTTGCCAAGTTATCCCTTCGAGGGAGGGTATGACAGGCAGGGATAGCATTACTGTCTATCTCAATGTTCTTAGACTGAAAAAACTGCAGGACCTGTTGCTCCAGGTTTTCTAGCTCCGTCGTGGACTCATCCCCACCATTCTGTTCACCTGCAGTTGCTCGAGCATATGAGCGGTGTTTGGTGTTCAAGCCACTGACAATCACATCATCCATTCTTGTGTGTTGTTCAAGTTCATCAACACGTCTTTCCAATATTTTAATTGATTTGTCTTTTTCTACAATTATTTTTTTTAGCTCTCTAACTTCCTCCACTAGTTGACTAAGTGCAGTTTGTTGGTTTGCCACTCTGGACAACTCTTCAGACATAAAGTTAAGCGAGAGTTTTATTTCTTCCAGCTCGTCAACCTGTGCCTTCCTAGGAGGCATTGTTACTGTTGGTAACTTTAGAATGAGATGCCAGCAACACGTGACAAATAAGTTGGGAAAGGTGGAAATAAATACTGATTAAGTGGAGGAATGCTCATCAAAAACTTATTTGGAACTTCCCACAGGTGTGCAGGCTAATTGGGAACAGGTGGGTGCCATGATTTGGTATAAAAGCAGCTTCCATGAAATGTTAGGTAATTCACAAACAAGGATGGGGCGAGGGTCACCAATTTGTAAGCAAATTGTTGAACAGTTTTAGAACAACATTTCTCAATGAGCTATTGCAAGAAATGTAGGGATTTTACCATCTACGGTCCGTAAAATCATCAAAAGGTTCAGAGAATCTGGAGAAATCACTGCACGTAAGCGATGATATTATGGACCTTTGATCCCTCAGGCGGTACTGCATCAAAAACCGACATCAGTGTGTAAAGGATATCGCCACATGGGCTCAGGAACACTTCATAAAACCACTGTCAGTAACTACAGTCGGTTGCTACATCTGTAAGTGCAAGTTAAAGTTAAGTTAAAGTTAAGTTAAAAAGTTAAAGTACCAATGATTGTCAGACACACACTAGATGTGGTGAAATTTGTCCTCTGCATTTGACCCACCCCCTTGATCACCCCCTAGGAAGTGATGGGATCAGTGGGCAGCAGCGGTGCTGCGCCCGGGAATCATTTATGTTGATTTAACCCCCAATTCCGACCCTTGATGCTGAGCGCCAAGCAGGGAGGCAATGGGTCCCATTTTTTTTATAGTCTTTGGTACGACTCGGCCGGGGTTTGAACTCACAGCCTAACGATCTCAGGGCGGACACTCTAACCACTAGGCCACTGACGCTACTTTGCAAAGCAAAACCCATTTATCAATAATACCAAGGAATGCCGCCGGCGTCGCTGGGCCCGAGCTCATTTAAGGTGGACTGATGCAAAGTGGAAAAGTGTTCTGTGGTCTGACGAGTCCACATTTCAAATTATATTTGGAAACTGTGGATGTGGTGTCCTCCGGGAAAAAGAGGAAAATAACCATCCGGATTGTTATTGGCGCAAAGTTGAAAAGCCAGCATGTGTGATGGTATGGGGGTGTATTAGTGTCCAAGGCATGGGTAACTTACAAATCTGTGAAGGCACCATTAATGCTGAATGGTCCGCACAGGTTTTGGAGCAACATATGTTGTCCTCCAAGAAACATTACCATTGACGCCCCTGCTTATATCAGCAAAACAATGCCAAGCCACGTGTTACAACAGCGTGGCTTCGTAGTAAAAGAATGTGGGTACTTCCCTGGCCCGCCTGCAGTCCAGACATGTCTCCCATGGAAAATGTGTGACACATTATGAAGCGTAAAATACGACAGCGGGGACCCCGGACTGTTGAACGACTGAAGCTCTACATAAAACAAGAATAGGAAAGAATTCCACTTTCAAAGCTTCAACAATGAGTTTCCTCAGTTCCCAAACATTTATTGAGTGTTGTTAAAAGAAAAAGTGATGTAACACAGTGGTGAACATGCCCTTTCCCAACTACTTTGGCACGTGTTGCAGCCATGAAATTCTAAGTTAATTATTATTTGCAAAAAAAAAAGTTTATGAGTTTGAACATCAAATATTCCAAGATGGCGGCGCCCGGACGGGCTGCGACCTCGAGGGGCTCTTGCTAAAGATGGAACATTTGGCAGAAATACCGGACAATTCTACAAACTTTATGGCTGGCTCACATCGTGGTCACTCCGTGATCACGTACGACCGCCAGACACTTCTGGATGTGGACATATCGGGCCGTTTTGGACTGATAGACGCGTGCGTGCTAAACTTGCTAACTAGCATGGGAATACGTCGGCGGCTACATCCAGCGGCCTGTGAAGCAGGGGAGTCTAGTAGCAGCGGGGGCCGTCTACGGAGCAGACGCCAGCGGTGTGATCGGAAACGCGGATGTCGAGCGGGGCTAAAAACAAAGCAGAAGGCTAATCCCCACAGAACACCACTTCCCTCCATCCTGAAGACGGATTTAAATGGAAAATGCGAGACTACTGGTCTGGGTAAGGAGTCAGTTAAATTAGAACAAGTTTTTTCTGCTTTGAGTGTTTCAGAGTTGGACATGTGTTTTACCGAGGTGGCTAACTATGATGCGTGCAGTTTATCAAAGCAACAAACAAACAATCGGAAAATCCCCGTTACTGAGGTGGCTAACCATGATGCGTGCAGTTTATCAAAGCAACAATCAAACAATCGGAAAATTCCTGTCTTATCAATTCCTAGATATGGTCGTAACTATACTAAATGCACTGGGCATAATAAACACAACATTATTAATATTGCTACTACGGATAATTTGATCAAAAATTCCCTAAAACAGCCCACTACCTATAATATAAGTTTTTTAAACATAAGATCATTGTCTCCCAAAACGTTGTTAGTTAATGATATTATCAGAGACAACAATCTTAACGTCATCGGTCTCAGTGAAACCTGGCTTAAACCAAACGACTTTTTTGCGCTAAATGAGGCATGTCCTCCTAACTTTACACATGCGCATATTGCCCGTCCGCTTAAAAGGGGTAGGGGTGTCGCACTAATATACAACGAAAACTTTAACCTTAGTCCTAACATAAATAATAAATATAAATCGTTTGAGGTGCTTACTATGAGGTCTGTCACACCGCTGCCTCTACACCTGGCTGTTATCTACCGCCCCCCAGGGCCCTATTCGGACTTTATCAATGAATTCTCAGAGTTCGTTGCTGATCTAGTGACACACGCCGATAATATGATCATAATGGGGGACTTTAATATCCATATGAATACCCCATCGGACCCACCGTGCGTAGCGCTCCAGACTGTAATTGATAGCTGTGGTCTCACACAAATAATAAATGAACCCACGCATCGCAACGGTAATACGATAGACCTAGTGCTTGTCAGGGGTATCACCGTCTCCAAAGTTACGATACTCCCGTATACTAAAGTATTGTCCGATTATTACCTTATAAAATTCGAGGTTCAGACGCATGTTCGTCAAACTAATAATAATAATAACTGCTATAGCAGCCGCAACATTAATACGGCCACAACGACAACTCTTGCTGACCTACTGCCCTCGGTAATGGCACCATTCCCAAAGTATGTGGGCTCTATTGATAACCTCACTAACAACTTTAACGACGCCCTGCGCGAAACCATTGATAACATAGCACCGCTAAAGTTAAAAAAGGCTCCAAAAAAGCGCACCCCGTGGTTTACAGAAGAAACTAGAGCTCAGAAATGATTATGTAGAAAGCTGGAACGCAAATGGCGCACGACTAAACTTGAGGTGCACCATCAAGCATGGAGTGATGGTTTAATAACTTATAAACGCATGCTTACCTTAACTAAAGCTAAATATTACTCAAATCTCATCCACCGTAAAAAAAACGATCCTAAATTTTTGTTTAGTACGGTAGCATCGCTAACCCAACAAGGGACCCCTTCCAGTAGCTCAACCCACACAGCTGATGACTTTATGCAATTCTTTAGTAAGAAAATTGAAGTCATTAGAAAGGAGATTAAAGACAATGCGTCCCAACTGCAACGGGGTTCTATTAACACTGATACGATGGTATATACGGCGGATACTGCCCTCCAAAATAGTTTCTCTCGTTTTGAGGAAATAACATTAGAGGAATTGTTACAACGTGTAAATGGAATAAAACAGACAACATGTTTACTTGACCCTCTTCTTGGGAAACTGATCAAGGAGCTCTTTGTATTATTAGGTCCATCAGTGCTAAATATTATAAACTTATCACTTTCCTCGGGCACTGTTCCCCTAGCATTCAAAAAAGCGGTTATTCATCCTCTTCTTAAAAGACCTAACCTCGATCCTGACCTCATGGTAAACTACCGACCGGTGTCTCACCTTCCCTTTATTTCAAAAATCATTGAAAAAATTGTTGCGGAGCAGTTAAATGAACACTTAGCGTCTAACAATCTATGTGAAACCTTTCAATCCGGTTTCAGGGCAAATCACTCCACGGAGACAGCCCTCGCAAAAATGACTAATGATCTATTGCTAACGATGGATTCTGATGCGTCATCTATGTTTCTGCTCCTCGATCTTAGCGCTGCTTTCGATACCGTCGATCATAATATTTTATTAGAACGTATCAAAACACGAATTGGTATGTCAGACTTAGCCCTGTCTTGGTTTAACTCTTATCTTACTGATAGGATGCAGTGTGTCTCCCATAACAATGTGACCTCGGACTACGTTAAGGTAACGTGTGGAGTTCCCCAGGGTTCGGTCCTTGGCCCTGCACTCTTCAGCATCTACATGCTGCCGCTAGGTGACATCATACGCAAATACGGTATTTGGAGGAATTTAAAAGATGGCGGCGACCGGACGGGCTGCGCTCTCGAGGAGCTCCTGCTAAAGATGGAACATTTGGCAGAAATACCGGACAATTCCACAAACTTTATGGCTGGCTCACATGCTGCCGCTAGGTGACATTATACGCAAATACGGTGTTAGCTTTCACTGTTATGCTGATGACACCCAACTCTACATGCCCCTAAAGCTGACCAACACGCCGGATTGTAGTCAGCTGGAGGCGTGTCTTAATGAAATTAAACAATGGATGTCCGCTAACTTTTTGCAACTTAATGCCAAAAAAACGGAAATGCTGATTATCGGTCCTGCTAGACACCGAACTCTATTTAATAATACAACTCTAACATTTGACAACCAAACAATTAAACAAGGCGACACGGTAAAGAATCTGGGTATTATCTTCGACCCAACTCTCTCCTTTGAGGCACACATTAAAAGCGTTACTAAAACGGCCTTCTTTCATCTCCGTAATATCGCTAAAATTCGCTCCATTCTGTCCACTAAAGACGCTGAGATCATTATCCATGCGTTTGTTACGTCTCGCCTCGACTACTGTAACGTATTATTTTCGGGTCTCCCCATGTCTAGCATTAAAAGATTACAGTTGGTACAAAATGCGGCTGCTAGACTTTTGACAAGAACAAGAAAGTTTGATCACATTACGCCTGTACTGTATATACCTTTATATACATATATACATACATATATACCTATACTGGCTCACCTGCACTGGCTTCCTGTGCACTTAAGATGTGACTTTAAGGTTTTACTACTTACGTATAAAATACTACACGGTCTATCTCCATCCTATCTTGCCGATTGTATTGTACCATATGTCCCGGCAAGAAATCTGCGTTCAAAGGACTCCGGCTTATTAGTGATTCCCAAAGCCCAAAAAAGTCTGCGGGCTATAGAGCGTTTTATTTTCGGGCTCCAGTACTCTGGAATGCCCTCCCGGTAAAAGTTTGAGATGCCACCTCAGTAGAAACATTTAAGTCTCACCTTAAAACTCATTTGTATACTCTAGCCTTTAAATAGACTCACTTTTTAGACCAGTTGATCTGCCGTTTCTTTTCTTTTTCTCCTATGTCCCACTCTCCCTTGTGGAGGGGGTCCGGTCCGATCCGGTGGCCATGTACTGCTTGCCTGTGTATCGGCTGGGGACATCTCTGCGCTGCTGATCCGCCTCCGCTTGGGATGGTTTCCTGCTGGCTCCGCTGTGAACGGGACTCTCGCTGCTGTGTTGGATCCGCTTTGGACTGGACTCTCGCGACTGTGTTGGATCCATTACGGATTGAACTTTCACAGTATCATGTTAGACCCGCTCGACATCCATTGCTTTCCTCCTCTCCAAGGTTCTCATAGTCATCATTGTCACCGACGTCCCACTGGGTGTGAGTTTTCCTTGCCCTTATGTGGGCCTACCGAGGATGTCGTAGTGGTTTGTGCAGCCCTTTGAGACACTAGTGATTTAGGGCTATATAAGTAAACATTGATTGATTGATTGATATGTATATCATATAAAGGTGCTAATCTATGGGATGATTAATAATTAGAAATAAAATATGTCACACTTCAATATTTCAAACAACTATAAAAACACTATTATGAATAAGTCTAATATTGTATGATGAATATATATACACTTACATTTCTTTAATGTATGTAAAATATGTTTTGTACTGATTACTCTCACCTTTTCAGTCAAATTGTTCCGTTAAATTTTTAATAAAAGTACACAATGTTGCATATTAATGCATGTACTCGAGTAAGAAAGAACACTAATATAAAATATCTAATCTATAAATTTAGAAGCATATTAAACAGATTGTTAGACAAACAACAATGTCACACATGTTATATGGGCTGATGTTGTTAGAAAGTCAAAATGAAAGTCTGGACAGTTTATTTCAAATCCTGCAGTTTCATTTGCTGCTGCTGTTCTCACCAGCACACTTGTGTTTCTTACACTGGTACTTAGAAGACAATCTTTCACCACACACACTGCAACTCAACACTTTCTCTCCTGGGTGTCTTCTCATGTGTGCTACAAGGCTTGATCGGTCACAAAAGCTTCTGTTGCAGATTGAACAGGAAAAAGGTTTTTCACCAGTGTGTGTTCTCATGTGTCTTTTCAAACTCAGACTTTGTGTAAAACCTTTACCACAGGTTGAACAAGAAAAAGGTTTTTCACCAGTGTGTGTTCTCATGTGTCTTACAAGGGTTGATTGTCGACTAAAGCTTCTGTTGCAGATTGAACAGGAATGTGATTTTTCACCAGTGTGTGTTTTCATGTGTACTTTCACATCTGTACTATGTGTAAAACCTTTACCACAGATTGAACAGGAAAAAGGTTTTTCACCACTGTGTGTTCTCCTGTGCACTTTCATATATCCCTTCCTTGCAAAAGATAAGCGACAGATTGAACAAATAAAAGGTTTTTCACCAGTGTGTGTTCTCATATGTTCTTTCAAATATCGACTTTCTGCAAAACCTTTACTACAGATTGAACAGATAAAAGGTTTTTCTCCAGTGTGTGTTCTCATGTGTACTTTCAAATCCTGACTTTGTGTAAAACCTTTACCACAGGTAGAAGAGGAAAAAGGTTTTTCACCAGTGTGTGTTCTCTTGTGTACTTTCAAACTCTGACTTTGTGTAAAACCTTTACCACAGGTTGAACAGGAAAAAGGTTTTTCACCAGTGTGTCTTCTCATGTGTACTTTCAAATTCTGACTAAGTCCAAAACCTTTACCACATACTGAGCAAGAAAAAGGTGTTTCTCCAGTGTGTGTTCTCATGTGTGCTTTCAGAAGACTTGGGTATTTAAAAGTTTTGTGACAGAGAGAAGATGTGAAGTGAGTGTTGTCAGTGTGACATGTCTTATCATCTTTAGAGTCTTCATCATCAGTGTCAGGAGAGTGTGACGTTGTGTCCTCACTATCTGATAGTGGAGCTAAGAGCTTGTCTGCTTGTGATCCTCCACAGTGGTCTCCATCAGCTTCTGTTGTCATGTGTTGTGTTGAGCTGCTGCTTGGAGGCTCCCCCCCTCCCCTCTCCTCACTTTCACCTTTCACCTCATCATCTTCACTCTTCACAGGGACACCAGTCACTGGGAACTCCTCCAACCATTTAGGCTGACTGATGCCCTCTTCCTCCTCTTCCTCTTTAATGTGCGGCGGCTCTTGGTCCTCTTCTTCCTCTTTAAAGTGAGGGTTCAGTGGGTTCTCTTGCTCCTTAAAGTGAGGGGTCAGTGGATCATCCTCTTCCTTTTTGATGTGTAAGATCAGTGGGTCCTCCGCTTGCCCTTTAATGTGAAGGGTCAGTTTAACATTATGGGTCTGTGGCGTCTCATCTTCCTCTTTAATGTGGGGGGGATGTGGCTCCTCTCCTCCCTCTTTGATGTGTTGGGAATGTGGTACCTCTTCTTCCTTGTGTATGTGGGGGTACTGTGGTTCCACCTCCCGCTCATGAGGTAGATGTTCTTCATTGAGGTCTGCGGGACAGGAGAAAACAAACATTCTTCAGAAAAGTCCAGCTTTGCTCAGTCACATGAGACATTGTCCTGCACCAACATATGATCTCACAATCTCATCAGTTTCCCCTCACAGCAGTCAGGGTACTTCCAGCTGACACATGAAGAAGACCTTCAGGGGAATGCCTTCCCAGGCCAACATCCAATCCACCTTATTTATATAAAAACATCCTAAAAGTCATTCCTGCAATCCTTAATGGTAGACGCCATACGTGAAAGTGTGCTGTTCTCCCTCTGAATAAGTCATACACACACAGGAAATAATGTACCACATGCCAGCCTCCACACAGTAGTACTAGTGATGAGCTCCCCCTGCTGGTGGACAATAATTACAGTGATTTTCACATTCATCTTTAGAGACATGTCCGTTATAAAAGAAGCATGAGCACAGTCAACATGTTGGCCAAAAAAGATGACATCTGTGTTGCTTTCATTTAGATCAGGGGTGCCCACACTTTTTCTGCAGGCGAGCTACTTTTCAACTGACCAACTCGAGGGGATCTACCTCATTTATATATATCATTTATATTTATTTATTTATGAAAGAGACATTTTTGTAAACAAGTTAAATGTGTTTAATGATAATACAAGCATGTGTAACACATATAGATGTCTTTCTTTCACAAAGACAAGAATATAAGTTGGTGTATTACCTGATTCTGATGACTTGCATTGATTGGAATCAGACAGTAATGATGATAACGCCCACATTTTCAAATGGAGGAGAAAAAAAGTTATCCTTTCTGTACAATACCACATGAAAGTAGTTGGTTTTTGGCATCTAATTCATCCAGCTTCCATACACTTTACAAGAAAAACATTGGCGGCAAATTCCGTAGCTTGCTTGATTGACATTCACGGCACCCGAGGGTCTTGTGAGATGACGCTGGCTGCTGCCAGTTCATTATTATGAAAAAATGACGGAGAGGTAGGCGAGAAACACTTTTTATTTCAACAGACTTTCGCGCCGTCCCTTCCGTCAAAACTCTAAAGGCCGACTGCACATTTCCTATCTTCACAATAAAAGCCCTGCTTCATGCTGCCTGCGCTAACAAAATAAGAGTCTCGGAAAGCTGGCGTGCACAAGTGATGTGCACGCCAGCTTTCTGAGGGATCGCTTGTGCACGCCAGTTTTCCGAAGCTCTGTATTTAGTTAGCGCAGGCAGCATGAAGCAGGGCTTTTATTGTGAAGATAGGAAATGTGCAGTCGGCCTTTAGAGTTTTGACGGAAGGTACGGCGCGAGAGTCTGTTGAAATAAAAAGTGTTTCTCGCCTTCCTCTCGGTCATATTTTCATAATAATGATCTTGCAGCAGCCAGCGTCATCTCACAAGACCCTCCGGTACCGTGAATGTCATTTAAGTGACGTCTTGGTGAAGATTGATGATCACTCATTTTTAGGTTTATCTTTTTTAAAAGCCTGGCTGGAGATCGACTGACACACCCCCCGCGGTCGACTGGTAGCTCGTGATCGACGTAATGGCCACCCCTGATTTAGATAGTGTCACCACAGTTAAACTGGGATGAAGTAATCAGATTACTGACTACACCTTCATGAAAACATGCCAATTGATTTTAAATAGGATATATTATCAAGCAATGATTTATTCTTGTTTCAAGCTAGTTTAGTGGCTAGCTTAGCAATTAGCCTGCCCTTCCTTTGTGTGTAACATGTTTAGCCTTTTTCTACTGTCCTTCAGTGATAATAATACATGTAAGAAATGTATTTGCTGCAATGGAGGATGGTGGAACGTGTGATGTAAGAAGATAAAGTTAGCTGTCATGACAACTAATTCCTCTGGTCGGCCAACTGAACATCAAAAATACAAATCAGTTGTTAAAAATGTGGATGTTTGGGGTCTTTGTGAGTGGAAACTATTGTATTATGTCCCATACTAAATCCGAGTTTTAAGGTTTGATAAACATAATGGCCTAGTAGTACGACGTTTACTTTCTACACAGTTTGGGGATTATAAGTATGGAAGTAAAAATGCATCTGTTGTTTTGTGTCAGTTTTGTTCAAGTAAACTCCTATTTGTTAAACCTTTGTACAATTTTAAAACGATCGCAATGCTAATTTTTGTTAGCCTGTCAATGTGGTCGTCCATTGTATGTTAGCATTTAGCCAGCGCCGCAAAAGCCACCTTTTATCCTGTATGGTTGTATTGTGATGTGTCTTCTTCCATCCATCCATCCATTTTCTACCTCAAGTTGAAAAACTTGTTTAAAAAACACCCGAATGGTGTTACCATTTAGTGGTCAATTCCACGGAATATGTACTGTACTGTGCAATTTACTAATAAAAGTCTCAATCAATCAATCAAACAGGGGGGCGGAAGGCGGTGTACACCCTGGAAAATTCCATAAAACCTTTAAACTATTTTTAAAATGTTATCTAAGTAAAAATGTATCCTCCAGTTTGTGGCTATTATAAGGCATATTTCCTGAGGATATGCATTTTTACAGCATGTTTTAAAGAGATAGCATTCTGGGTATATTATATTGATCAACTAATTCTCGTTTAGGGGGCTTAGTGAGCGGAATAGACTGCATTGTTAGAATTAGGATAGTTAAGGTTTTGCTAACATTTGTTTAGGAATTAGAATACATAAAAAAATAAAAACATGTTATTGTCTTACATTAGGGGTGTGAAAGGTAGGCAAAGTTAAAACAAAAATCAGATCCCTTTGAGATGTTTTCTACATCCTGTGAACGGGCTGATGCTGTGGTGAAAGTGAGAAAAAAAATACATGTCAGGAAAATGCAAATTTCAGCAAAAAATGTCTGGGAAACTTTTTAAAACTTGGTTAAAGATTGTTGGCGGTAAACCTAGAGAGGCATGTTTGTGTTATAAGATGATGTTAGAATTAGCTTTATTATTTAGGTTTAGGGGGCCCCGTCATGGGGGCCGCCCCCGGCCCAGCTCTGACTTGTTCCACCACTCTTCATTCTGATTATATTATATATTCCAAATGTCACGTTCTTGTTATTAATCAAATATAAAGTTAGTAAAGATGTGAGAGTAATAAGTAAACAAACCTGTTCTGTGTAACACAATTTGAGGTTTCTTGAAAACAGCGTCCAGTAGTTGATAGTTGTCCTCCTTTGTTCTAGAAAGTTCCGCCTCGTATTCTGCTATCGTTCTTTCCAACACTACAAATATTTCTTCAACGGCAGCAGTTAGTCGCTGATCCACCAACGCTCTCAACATGTGTAATGTAGACATTTTCACACAATCACAACACTTTACTCTCACACTTGATCTCTACTTAGCGATGTGTTGATAACTTCTGTGTCTTCTGTTAGCAGCTAACAAGCTAAGCTAACTAGCGAGCTAAGCTAACTAACAAGCAAAGTTAGCACGAGAAGCGGCACAGTGTTTCTAGCGCATCGAGACGAATATATTCTTGAATAAAGAATCAAAGATGTATTTTATATGACGTAAATATTTCAAACGGGAGAACAAATAATAAGACTGACTTATTAGCGTCCTGCTCACGTCTTTCTGCGTCGATGTGCTTTCACGACAGTTAGCACACTTGACGTTACAAGGCAGTACTGCTCTGCTTCTTCTTCTTTTCTGCTTTAATAGCGCCACCTTCTGATATGGAGTGTGGACCGAGATGGAACCCAACTCTATATTATTTTATTGAAATACTTGTACCTCTTCTATATTTTCTCCATAGAGTTTTATTTGGAGCTTGTTTTGTACTTTCCTCTTTGTAAAATGTATGACTTTTGTCTTTCCAACAGAGAATCTTAAACCCCGAGCTGTTCCCCAGTCTTGAACATTATTTACCGCTTTTTGAATCTTCTTTTCTATATGATGTGTATTTCTACCTCTCTTCTACATCACTCCATCATCACAAACAATGCCACCTCCACTAACCCTTCCACTTCACTAAAAACTTCATTTATCATGATGGAAAATAGTACTGGACTTATTATACTCCCTTGTGGGGTCCCATTTTCCACTTTGTATTCTCTGCTATATTCATTCTCTATTTTTACTAATAATGTTCTACTTGTTAAAAAGTCTTTTATCCATCTGTACATTCTCCCTCTAATCCCAATCTTATTTAGTTTCATCTCAGCAACCCCTGTTTCCACAACATATCATACGCTTTCTCTATGTCAAAAAATACCGCAATTATACTTTCTTTATTTATTTGTCCTTTTCTAATTTCCTCTTCCAGCTGCACTGCTGGGTCATTTGTGCTTCTTGCTTTGCCAAAACCACTTTGGTAGTTTGTTATTATTTCTTTTGACTCTAAATAATATACAAGCATTAATCATTTTTTTTCCATTACTTTGCCCAAATTTGAGGTCAATGCTATCGGCCTATAATTTCCTGCCTCTTCCGGATCTTTCCCTGGCTTGCATATTGGAATTATTACAGCTGTTTTCCACTCAGCTGCTCATTTTCCTTCTTCATATATCCTATTATATCATTTCAAGACCACTTCTTTGCCGATGCTACCTACATTTTTGATCATTTGATAACTCACCAGGTCTTTCCCTGGCGTCGTATTTTTAACTTTTTTTAAAATTGGAACCATTTCATCCAAAGAAAATGTCATATCCATAGTGTTGGTAAAACTATTATCGTTGTCTTCCTTCATTTCCTCAATATTTAAACTAATTGTTTCTTCTCTCTTTTGTTTTTCTACATTTCTCAAATGATCATTACTGTGCACTTTAACAAAGGTTTTTGCTAAAAGTTCTGCTTTTTCTTTATTTCCTCCCACACTCCGTGTTCCATCTTTCATCACATGATTTTTATGTTCTTTTCTGATCCCTGACATTCTCTTGATCATTCCCCACACTTGGCTTAAAGGAGTAGTTCTATTTAGTGTTTCACAAAAAGTTCTCCAATGGTGTTTTCTTGTTTTTTTAATAACATACCTTACTCTAGCTTGATGCCTTTTATATTGGATCATGTCTTGGAAATGATGTGTTCTTCTCAATATTCTAAATGCTCTATTCCGTTCTTGTATTGCATCTGTGCACTCTTGTGTCCACCACGGCACTATCTTCCTTCTTCTCCCTATACTATTCCTTGGTATGCTCTGTTCGGCTGCTTCTATTATGCACCCCGTAATATCTGTATTTAATTGTTCAATATCTTGATTTATATCTACTTCCTTTAAAGTTATGTCGGTAATTTCCCTAAATTTCCCCCAGTCACCATGATTATACTTCCATCTTCCTTCTATCCTAGTGCTTTCTGTCCTATGATTTCTGTTTATGTGAATGAAGATTGGATAGTGATCACTTCCCATTGTGCTGTATTTATTTACTTCCCACTCCACCTTTCCTGCTAACCCTTGTGACACTAGTGTTAAATCTATTGCTGTTTCTTTACCCGTGACGACATCTAACCTTGTTCCCACCCATCATTCACACACACCACTTCTTTTTCCTCCAAAAGTGCTTCCAATGTTTCCCCATTCCAGTCATCCCTTTCACCCCACATTGTGCTATGTGCATTAAAGTCACCACACCAAATAATATTGCCACTCCAGTGCTCCATTATTGTTGCTAGTTGGTGAATTTCTAATTTCTTGCATGGATTATAGAAGTTTAGTACTTTGTATCTTTCTTTATTATTCCATACTTCTACTCCTACTATCTCTAGTTCTTGTTTCACTTTTAATATTGAATAATGCATATCTTCCTTAATAAATATGGCACATCCTCCTCCTTGCCCATCATTCCTATCTTTACGTATCGTTATATATCCTTTTATTATAAAGTTTAATTTTGTCTTCAGCCATGTTTCTTGAATACATATTATTTGTGGTTTACTTTTCATATTATTAATATATCCCTTTAATTCCTGTCCGTTTGCTATCAAACTCCTGGCATTCCACTGAACAATTAACATGGCGTTGGATTGTGGTCACATGACTCGGTCTCGTCTCCTCTCTGTAGCTCACCTTGCACCTGTTCCCAGGATAGTTCTTTTACATTTAAAAACTTTGCTGCTGCTTTGACAATTATTTTGATTTTCTCAGTCTTGTTTCTAGCCTGTTCTGTACAGTTTATTACGTAAGCCAGGAATACAACTAGTTTGTCCATGGAGATTCCTGTATTTGCTGCCTCTTGTTTTTTATTTCTTGAAATATTCTCACTTCTGTCCTGTTCTGCACTTTTTTGATTTCTTATTTTAACTGCCTCTGCGTATGTAATATTTCTTTCAACTCTGATTTGCTGCACTTCTGTTGCCTGTTTCCTTATGATGCAGCCCCCATAAGCTGCTGTGTGATTCCCGCATCAATTACAGCACTTGACCTGTTCATGACTTCCACATTGTCCATATTCCTGCTCTCCTCCACACCTTCCACATCTCATCTTAGCATGACACACACTACTATGTGCCCAGAGCGTTGGCACTTGAAACAAGGTACTAGGAGTGGCACGTAAGCTCTAAAGTAGAAGCTTAAATACCCATTCATGATTCTTTCTGGGAGGACTTCCTCTGCAAACTGCACTGGCACAGATATTGCATTTTTAAAGCATTTTCTAAGCATTTTTTCAGGCCCGGACTGAAATTGGGGATATCCAAGTTTTATAAGGGACACCAAAAATGTTCCAACCACCCGCGAGATGTCCCTTATTTCAAAGTCTGGGTGCTGGCAACCCAAGTGGTTTGAAAAAGGCATTTGGTCGCTGATGCACTTATTGAGTGATAAAAGTATTATAATATTTCAAGATTTCAGTAAGTATGACCTGTAAATAGACAAAAATATTTAAAAACAAATATAAAGGTTCAAAATATTCTAAATACAGCATGTAATGTTTTTCAGAGCTCTTTTTTAAATTTTCCGGGCTTTTGGTGGATGGACACAATATTACAGATTTGAAACTCTGAAATTAGACAATTATTTAATATTTCTTATTTGCTGTATTTTCTCTAGAACTAAAAAACAAACAAAAATACAAATAACTGTACAGTTTTCATTCTTCCAAAGGCAAAGGAGTTCATAAAAAAAAAAAAAAAAAACGGAATTCACCACTTAAAATAATTTTTAAGAGGTTTTGCCATTGAAGACAACATTCGTTCTTTCTGTGATAGCAAAACAAAATGAAGTGTTTATTATAAGAATGTATGCAAAGGAAATCTCAGCTGGATGATGTACAATATTGGCTTTTGCCTGACACTCAAAACTTGTTTACTGAAATTAATAATGTTTTCGGGATGTTAAAAAAGAAAAAAAATGTACAAAATGTTTAAGAGACAATAATGGAATGTTTGATTTTATCCACAAATGTAAGTAAAAACAAAACCATCCTTCCACAAACAATTCAGTCATTTTCTCTCACTTTTATATTACATAGAGGTCTGGGGACATACATTTAAAACAATCACAACACAATCATCATATTACAAAAGAGAGTAATAAAGATAATTAATAAAATTGACTATAGAGACCCAACAAATGATTCATAAAATCACACATTTTAAAATTGTATAAAAGACAACTGTTCAAATGATGTATAAAGTAAATAATAATATGCTTCCTGAAGTGGTCCAGAAGATGTTTCAGATGTGAACCAGTACATATGTATATCATATAAAGGTGATAATCTATGGGATTATTAACAATTACAAATAAAAATATGTCAAACTTCAATATTTCAAACACCTATAAAAAACACTATTATGAATAAGTCTAATGTTGTATGATGAATATATATACACTTACATTTTTTTTAATGTATGTAAAATATGTCTTGTACTGTTTACTCTCACCTTTTCAGTCAAATTTTCTGTTCAATTTTTAATGAAAGTACACAATGTTGCATATTAATGCAGGTACTCGACTAAAAAAAACACTAATACAAAATATCTAATCTATAAATGTAGAAGCATATTAAAATATTGTTACACAAACAACAATGTTACACATACAGTCACACATTTTAAAAGGGAATAATTTTGTATAAATTGTTTGTACATTAAATGGAATTTGAATGTATCACATGTTTTGTACTGTTTTGGATTTACTGACCATTTTAGTAAAATTGCTCCTCTTGCAAAAATGTATGTCAATATAAAACTAAACAATGTTGCACAATAATGCATACAATGGGCTGAAAAAATGGTGTGTAAATATAGAAGCATGTTAACAACATTGTGTTAGACAAACAACAATGTCACACATGTTATATGTGCTGATGTTGTTAGAAAGTCAAAATGAAAGATTTGACAGTTTATTTCAAATCCTGCAGTTTCATTTGCTGCTGCTGTTCTCACCAGCACACTTGTGTTTCTTACACTGGTACTTAGAAGACAATCTTTCACCACACACACTGCAACTCAGCACTTTCTCTCATGGGTGTCTTCTCATGTGTGCTACAAGGGTCGATCGCTCACTAAAGCTTCTGTTGCAGATTGAACAGGAATGCGATTTTTTCCCAGTGTGTGTTCTCATGTGTGTTTTTAAAAGGGTCTTTAGAGTAAAATCTTTACCGCAGATTGAACCCGGAAAAGGTTTTTCACCAGTGTGTGTTCTCAAGTGTGCTTTTAAGGTTTGATTTGTTACAAAACTTTTACCACATTCTGAGCAGGAAAAAGTTTTTTCTCTAGTGTGTATTCTCATGTGTACTTTTAACCTTTGATTTATTACAAAACTTTTGCCACATTCTGAGCAGGAAAAAGGTTTTTCACCAGTATGTATTCTCATGTGTGTTTTCAAATTGTGCCAATGCGTAAAATCTTTACTGCAGATTGAACATGAAAAAGGTTTTTCTCCAGTGTGTGTTCTCATGTGTCTTTTCAAATTTTGTCTTTTAGTAAAATCTTTACTACAGATAAAACATGAAAAGGTTTTTCTCCAGTGTGTGTTCTCATGTGTCTTTTCAATTTACGAGGATATTTAAAAGTTTTGTGAGAGTGAGAACATGTGAAGTGAGTGTTGTCAGTGTGACATGTCTTATCATCTTTAGAGTCTTCATCATCAGTGTCAGGAGAGTGTGACGTTGTGTCCTCACTATCTGATAGTGGAGCTAAGAGCTTGTCTGCTTGTGATCCTCCACAGTGGTCTCCATCAGCTTCTGTTGTCATGTGTTGTGTTGAGCTGCTGCTTGGAGGCTCCCCCCCTCCCCTCTCCTCACTTTCACCTTTCACCTCACCTCCTTCACTCTTCACAGGGACACCAGTCACTGGCATCTTGGTGACATCAACCTCCTCCAGTCCTTCAAGATGCTCTCTCTGCTGACTGATGCTGTGCTCTTCCTCTTCCTCTTGAATGTGAGGGGTCAGTGGATCCACATATTCCTCTTTAAATCGGGGTGTCAGTGGGTCCTCCTCTTCCTTTTTAAAATGGGGCATCAGTAGGTATTTCTCTTCCATCTTAATGTGGGAGGGCTGTGGCTCCTCCGTCCGCATCCTGAAGCTGCACTTCTGTTGCTCAGGGTGAAGATGTTCTTCACAGACGTCTGCAAGACAAACACACACCATGTCTGCTCAGTCACACAATGCATTCAGTACTTTTACATGCACTTAGGAAAAACAAGTTATCGTATGAACTCTCTTGAAATCTCAGTGACGCACAAACACGCTGCTCTTTACAACATTATTTACAGGAATAGAAAAACAAACCAGGACGACAGGACTTTCTACTATGGATAGACGATATGGTTTAAAATGTATTTTGCGATACATTATTTCATATAGAATTACTAATAAAACCATTTTAAAACAGGCTACATGTCAGGTTCAAACACTGATGACATCAATTAAACAAGACAAGATGCAAAGAATCAAACAGAGACATAATTCAATTTGGATTCAATTGAGGAGAAACGTGTCGACCTCTAACCTCTTACAGTGTCACCCACGCTCTGGCGAAAGATTGTACTCCCCCTTCTTTATTTTACTTTCTTCGACCACATGACCACAGCTACTTCGAGAGGGAAGTGTGTCGTAAACAGCGTTGCCTTTGGTTACGGAACAGTTCAAAAGAAAAGGTCGTAAATGAGTTCAAAAAGAGGTTCGTAAAACAGTTCAAAAAGAGGTTCGTAAAACAGTTGAAAAAGGAGGTTCAAAAAGAGGTCCCCTGGAGGGGACACTGGTTCTGCTTCCTCTTTGCTTTTGTAGTACTTGGGTCAGACAATATCTTTATGTTTGATTATAATACATGAAAGAAAACAGGAACACCTTCATCTTGCTTTCCCCAACACAGTGGAGTTTTACGAGCCTTACTCTTGGTAGGTTTCAAAGACAGCTTTTGCTTCTCACCAGTCACTCAATGCAACACAAAGTTTTTGTGATAACTTAGAAACAATTATTCTGACACTACACAGGCTCCTAATTTAGTTGCTGAAATATGCAGTCAAATATTACATAATTTCCAGTATTATTTTGTCAAATAAATAAACCAGATATTAATAGTAAATGAACAAGTACATTAATAATAATTGTTTTGACAAAATAATACAATTAGAAAAGACACAATATGTTACTGCATATGTCAACTGCCAAATTAGGAGCTTTTGTAACCCGCTTTGAATTTTTTCTATCATCAATCATATATCAAATGATGTATCGTGACATATATTGTTATTAAGATATAGATTTGAGGTCATAGCACTCATACCAAACTTTGGTTTGCCGAGTCATTTTGTTTGGCCCACCAAATATATTTATTTTTTTATAATCTTCAGATGTGTGTGTATTAAGGGTTTAACGGTACGTGTATTTGTATTGAACCGTTTCGGTACGGGGGTTCTGGTTCGGAGGTGTATTGAACAAGTTTCCACACGGACATATTAAGTAGCGCACCACATGTTGTGTCAACAATGCACACTGAGGCACAACACACAGCATGCTAACAACGACCGGGCTACTACAAAGTGTAAAAGCCAGAGCTGGAAGACCCTCCTGCATCGTTAAGATCTCCCGTTTGGGAACACTTCGGCTTTGCAGTGCGATACAACAATGGATAACATGGCTTCAACGAAGAGAAAGACGAACAAACACAGCTCCCACTGCATTCAAGCAGCTTCTACTCTGCGACTCAGGCAGGGCTAAAGCAATAACAAATGCTGTTGGTGTTTTTACAGCAGCAGATTTAAGACCATAGTGCATTAAAAACTCGATTTTGACCCACTTCTGTGGTGGAAGAACAATGAGCCCATATATCTTCTTACTGCCAAGTTAGCCAGGCACTACCTCACCATACCTGCTACGTCCGTGTCCAGCGAAAGGGTATTTTTCACAGCTGGAGACATTGTAACTGCAAGCAGGTCTGCTCTTTCTGCAGACAAGGTGGATGAACTGATTGTTCTGGCAGAAAACATGAAAATTGATTGAAAGTCATCAGGGTTAAAGGCTGGAGGGTGGGAAAAAGAAAAGTTAATATGAGGCTGAGTTGACTTGAAATTGTTTAATGCTGCACTTTTTGTATGTAGAAGAAAAGTTTTGTCATTTTATTTAATCTGAGCAACAACTTGAAGCAGTTTAATGTTGCACTTTATATGTGAGAATGTTGCACTTTATATGTAGAAAGGTGTCATGACGCGGAGTCGAACCCGCGTTACCTCAGCGGCTGGAGCTGCGTGTGCCTCTGCTGACAGTGAGCCAAGAGGCGCCTCTGCTGACAGCGCACCAAGAAGCGCCCTCGCTCGTGCTGAGGGCACCACGCCCACGCAGCAACGAGCCTACACGCTATCAATAATCAACACACCTGGACTTGATGAGAGGGAGCAGCATAAAGACCAGCAGACCCGAGGACCCTTTGCCAGAACGTCGCTAACCTTCCAGTAAGCATCACGTCTGACATTCCCTGTTTTCCCAGTGAATTTCTTGCCCTTGTTTTACTCTATCTCTCTGTTTTCCCCTGGTTCATGTCCTTTTGTATTTCCTCAGTGACTATGCTATCCTTCCTTATTTGTGCCTTGTCACTCAACTCGCATCCGGATTCCTGACTGCTCTCCTCGATCCACGACCTCCCTGCTCGGACCCAGACCACGCTGCCCTGCTCTTGCCCATGACCTCCTGCCTGTCCACGACCTGCCTCTTCGCCTTGCCCTCTTGGATTACGACGAAAGATACAACCAACATTTACAGACAACAACACTTGGTAACATTTACATATTTAATATTACACATAGTGAAGTGAAGTGAATTATATTTATATAGTGCTTTTCTCTAGTGACTCAAAGCGCTTAACATAGTGAAACCCAATATTTAAGTTACAGTTAAACCAGTGTGGGTGGCACTGGGAGCAGGTGGGTACTCATTCACTTTGAGTAGCATACACACGCCACGCATTCATCAAAGGTTTTAAATCAACCTTGTAAACCGCAGTCCTGCCCTGGTTGTTGCCTCCTTCCCTTCTCTGGTACACAACAAAAGGTTTGGTTAAGAAACCAATTCTGAGCCTTATCTTATTTAGTTTTTATTGTGTGTGTGTGTATATATATATATATATATATATATATATATATATATATATATCTGCCTAGAGTCGGGACCCAGGGTGGTCTGCTCGTCTGTGCATCGGTTGGGGGCATCTCTGCGTTGCTGACCTGTCCCTGCTCGGGATGGTCTCCGGCTGGCCCCACTATGGATTGGACTCTCACTATTATGTTAGAAACTGGCTGGCCTGGGAACGCTTTGGGATCCCCCGGGAAGAGCTGTACGAAGC
Organism: Nerophis ophidion; assembly: GCF_033978795.1. Classification (NCBI taxonomy): domain Eukaryota; kingdom Metazoa; phylum Chordata; class Actinopteri; order Syngnathiformes; family Syngnathidae; genus Nerophis; species Nerophis ophidion. The sequence continues at coordinate 303,708 of NW_026906999.1, read as the reverse complement.
GGCTGGGGAAAAGAAAGGCTGGGCTTCTCTTCTTAGGCTGCTTCTCCCGCAATCCGACCTTATAGATAAGCAGAAGAAGATGGACGGATGGTTGGATGGATGGAAGGATGTGTAACACAACTTGATGTTTCTTGAAAACAGCGTCCAGTAGTTGATGTTGTCGCTCCTTCTCCTCTCTTGTTGAACAAAGTTCCTCCTTGTACTCTGCTATCATTTTTTTTTTCTAACATCACACATTTTTCTTCAACAGCAGCAGTTAGTCGCTGATTCAGCAACACTCACATCATTTGTAATGTAGACATGTTCACACAATAAAAACACTTTACACTTACATTGAATCTCTGCTTTGATGTGTCGATCACTTCCGCCTCTCTTTGTTAGCAGCTAACAAGCTAAGCTAACCAGCAGGCTAGGCTAGCACGTCAAAGTGCACTCAGACTAATGTATCCGCATACAAACAATTAATAACGACGTTTACTCTGTTAAACGACACACATGTGCACATGTACGTTGTAATTAAGACCTGTAACCATAATAACCAATACAACGTCTTGTTTTGTTCTACCTCCTGTGTGACGTCATCGAGGTGTTCTCAACCGCAGAACAAATGTTGGCCAAACACGTGTTTCACTGGGACAATAGTGAGTGGTGCACACTTCCTTCAAACACGTGTTTCACTGGGACAATAGTGAGTGGTGCACACTTCCTTCAAACACGTGTTTCACTGGGACAATAGTGAGTGGTGCACACTTCCTTCAAACACGTGTTTCACTGGGACAATAGTGAGTGGTGCACACTTCCTTCAAACACGTGTTTCACTGGGACAATAGTGAGTGGTGCACACTTCCTTCGCCCGGCCACAGAAGACAAAAAAGAGTTGCTGGTGTAACAATAGGAAGAATATATTCCACTCCTCTCTTGTACACGCGGCTTATGAGGTAATATACATGATATATTTTCATATTATTTATCTTATTTACCTCATATGTTGTTCGAAGCTAACGTGCTAGCGTTAGCCCGCTAGCAAGCCTTTGTAGCAAATGCGAGCGTTTTTTTTGAGGAGTGTATTTTATATGTTCTCTATGAGAATTATATTGACTTATTTAATACTTTAACTGTTTTTTTGTTGTATATTACAGTCACGCTTAACATCATTAAATATTTGTTACTAGAAAGAAACGAACGTCTCGAAATTTAAGTCTGGAATAAGTCACATGGTATAATAATAATAATAATAATACATTTTATTTGGTATAGCGCTTTTCAGTGTACTCAAAGATGTTTTACAGGATGAAACATTATATTACAGTGTAATATAATGTATTATTGCAGTGGTCTGCTTTATGTTGGTGTCAACTTTATTAGCAATAAATACAAATGATGTTTGCACGCACTTCTATTACCTTGATAACATCCATCCATCCATTTTTCAACCGCTTGTCCCTATTTGAGGTTGCGAGGGGGGTGTTGGAGCCTATCTCAGCTGCATTGGGTGGACATATCATGGAAATTAAATCAGCTGGTGTTTGTTATTACGAAAACACTATTTGCACAATTGTAAGCGATTAATGCTTATTCAGTCAGACTAAAATAAATATTTAATTAAATAAATGTTAAATATGAAAAATGGCTTTAATATACTGGACACAAATTGAATATGCATCAATATTTTGTTTGTAATCAAATCATGAGGTACCCAAATATATATATATATATATATATATATTAGGGCTGGGCAACGATTAAAAATTGTAATCGAAGTTAATCGCACTATTTCTCCGATTAATCGCGATTAACTGCATTGTATACACAAAGCCCAATAATTAATTCAAAAGTAGTGTGTAGTGCACCTTTATTGGAATATTCTCTCACATGAACAAAAGCGCCAAAACATTTGTTGTGCAAACAATTTAAATCAGTCCTTGTTAAACAGTAGCAGTTAAATAGCATATTTGATGAAAATCAACTCCAAAAATGTAAATACAAACATTTAAGCTTATTGCCACTGCCAGGGTATTTAAGTTATCCTGTTTGTTATGGAAAATAAATATAATCTACATACAAATCTCTGAGCCACAATCATAACATCTGAACAGGCAATTTCTGAGGTAACAGCAGAAACATTTTTTTAATCAGGGATCTTATGTTTAAAAAAACTATATTACAGGTAGTGGGCTGTTTTAGGGAATGTTTGATCAAATTATCTGTTCTAGCAATATTAATAATGTTGTGTTTATTCTGCTTAGTGCACTTAAAATAATTATGACCATAGGACGGCGTGGCGCAGTGGCAGAGTGGCCGTGCGCAACCCGAGGGTCACTGGTTCAAATCCCACCTAGAACCAACCTCGTCACGTCCGTTGTGTCCTGAGCAAGGCACTTCACCCTTGCTCCTGATGGTTGCTGGTTGGCGCCTTGCATGGCAGCTCCCTCCATCAGTGTGTGAATGTGTGTGTGAATGGGTAAATGTGGAAGTAGTGTCAAAGCTCTTTGAGTACCTTGAAGGTAGAAAAGCGCTATACAAGTACAACCCATTTATTTATTTATTTATCATTTATCTAGGAATTGATATGATGGGAATTTTCCGATTGTTTGCTTGGTGCTTTAATTAACTGAACGCATCATATACATGGTACTATATTGTGATGTTATGAGCCAGGGAAAAAAAGAACTACCCTACCCAGCATGCAACAGGAGTGACGAGCATGCGTGGTAGCCCGGTATAGGTTGTGTGTCGCCATGACAGCATCTTGTATGTTGTGATATGCACGCTCTGAAAGCAAACGTTAAGAACTCAGCCAACACTCCTGGTCTGCATTATTCATAAATAGACAGACAACACAAATACTCCGCTGCTTCACAGGCCGCTGGATGTAGCCGGCAAAGTATTCCCATGCTAGCTAGCCGGTCTAGCAAGCACGCCTCATTCAGTCCAAAAGGGCCCGATCTATCCACATCCAGAATTGTCTGGCGGTCGTAAGTGATCCCCGAGTGACCACGCTGTAAGCCAGCCATGAAATTTGCAGAATTGTCCGGTATTTTTGCCAAATGTTCCATCTTTACCAAGAGCTCCTCCACGCCGAAGCCCGTCCGGGCGTCGCCATCTTGTTAAGAAAAGGCGTTAACAAAATAAAAGCATGTAAACAACATACGCAAATGTGAGATAAAATAATTGTCGGCGTTAATAGAGTGATGAATTAACTCGTAATTAACGCATTAATTTGCCCACTCCTAATATATATATATATATATATATATATATATATATATATATATATATATATATATATATATATATATATTCTCACGCCAGCACATTCCTTAAGGTGTGAGTGAGGTTCAAGCAACATACTATCACACGGCCACACTCGCTGGCACTTGTTACACGTGCTTCGCTGGACTTCTATTTCTTGTCTGTTGGGCTAAAAATGTTGCTTTTGCAGAAGGAAAAACAAGGAGAGGATATTGTGCGTAAAAGTAAAGCCAACCGACCACAGCTCTGTAGTCCTGGTCACCGTTGACGTGAGGTGGGACTATTTTGGAGGTGCACGTCAAGGTTGGCTGGTAGGTTGGTAGTGGGAGGAGCCAGTTGGCGTCACTTGATGCTGCAGCACAATGACACTTTTATACGTGCAGACTGACTTCATGCAGTCATGACGGTATTAAAATCCCAGCAGGAGGTTTTCTATAAGTTGTTACTTTTTAATCA